>NW_025422379.1:0-90529 GCF_011764305.1 Mustela putorius furo | reverse complement strand
TGGATGTTGGAAATACAAGAAGAGGAAAGAGGCTTTTATTTTTTGTAGGGAGGCAAGGGAGGACAGTGATGAGCTTTGTTTTGGAAATACCCAAGTTTGAAGAAAGGTGGGATGATCAGCAAGATATGTGAGTCTGGACCTAAGGGAAAAAGTCAGGCTAAAGATAAAAGGTTTGAGATTGATTAACGTAATACCTGGCAAAGAAAGAAGGCAGTATAGCAACTGACAGGAGAAACAAGACATTACAGATAAATGGGAAGCTAGCAAATGCATTTTGAGAGATTAATTATGCCACCAGAGTTTGGAGTCCTGAGGGATGGAATTCTGTCTCCTTAATTTTTATATCCTCAGCATCTATCACAGTGCCTGGTACCCAGTAGGCACTTAAGGAATGTTTGTTTAATGAGTCAAATTCACCATCACCTAGTCCCAACAAAGCTGAAGCCATCTCTGTATTTCAGTGGAGGTATTGCTGATATTGTTTTATTTGATTGCTATAGCATGTATATTTATTTTGCCTAATCAAGAGCTAGAGGAATAGCCTAAATTTGATTAGAAGAACGTCTCTAGGAAAGAGGGGCCTTAGCAAGAATTTACAGGGTGTGATAGTCCTGTTGCAACCTGTTTTAGCTGGTTCGACTCTTAAGAAGTAGAAAGATGAGAACTTTTGTTAGAGGACTGTGGAATGGATTAGAGTCCAACAGAATCTGATAGTTAAAGACACTATCTTGCCAAATCTTAAATGATTTTATAATCTTATCTTAAAGATGGCTAACCCAAATATTTGATTATACATAGTTATCTTTTGATTTTAGTTTTCAGTGAATTTATAAAGAATGGATACATCACAGAACAGCTTTTAATTTATAGAGCTGGCAGTCTTTTAAAAGTCAAAATATGATTTAATGCCTCCCAAAACCCAAGTTTTAGTGACTCATTAATGACTCTTTAAATGTTACTTGTGGTCTTGGAAACTCTCCACATTCTTAGTTTCTGGATCCTGGTTCTGAAGATCAGCTGTGCAGGACATTACAGGTGTTAGCCTAGCTGGCTTGGTGATGACAACTCTGTCCGTATAGCTGTCTTGTGTGTCATCATTCATATTGTTCAGTGTCATTCTGACTCCAGCTAAGCTAAAAATGGTACTCCAGCTCAAGAGGGATTTAAAACCTTGACAAATGAAAGATAAGATGCTACAGAATGTCAAGTAATGCCAGGTTTTAGCCTAAACACATCTAAATGGCTAATTTCAGTTGTGCCTGGCCTTTATCCTTTGTAATAATTTACCCTAGGAAAAAAAAAATATTTCCTAGGAGGACTGTTAACAATGCATAAACGTATTTTTCTACACTCAAGTATGGGTTTGGTGTTTGTTTAAATAGCTCAAGGTCACAGTAATCTGTTTGTGGGTACATTCTATGGTGTATAACCCATAACGGAGATTTATCATGCTGCCCAGTGCCTTTAGAAGATGTCCGATCAAACCACCCTCTCCTACAGCCTGATAATTTGATTGGAGGGCTCAGTTTTTCAGATCCTTATTGGGATGTAGCCAGCTTGCTAATTTGATTCATGAGATCCATTTTCTAGGTCCATAACTGGGATGTAACTATTAATGCATGGGGTGATGGCGGTGGTGGATTTGCCCTCTTTCCTGGGTGACAGCAGCCGCAGTCCTTGGAGCTTGGCTCAGCTCCAGAGTTGCAGGTTGTTAAAGAACCTGCCAGCAAGAGAAGGCTAGCTTTTACTTCCTTCTTTTCCAATGATGAGTGCTTGTGTTTGCTGCAACGTCCATGGAGGTCCGCTTCTTGAGTGCCAGGGTTCTCCTTTCCGTGGGGGTGGGGGGCACAGTGACTGCTCGCATGTATCTGGGCGGACATATAGGCCTGGAATCTTTCGTGTGTGAGATGATGACAGGTTATAAGGAGATTGCTGCACAGGGTAACTTGTACTGTGCAGGTAACTGTGTGTGTGTGGTGTGTTGTGTGTGTGTGTGTGTGGTGTGTGTGTGGCCCAGGGGAGAAAGAGGAAAGAAAACCAAGTGAAGGAGAATGCCCACCAGGTCCAGGAAAAACTCCTGAGGAAGAGGAAGGATGTTTGAATAATAGTCCCCTTACTTCTCACAAACACTTTTAGGCACTTAAGACCATTTGTGGTGGTAGATCTGCCAGACAAGGGACCAAGGCAAGTCAAAAAAATAGATTGTTGTTTTGTGTAGGTAGGGAATGGAAAAAATAACAAAATCCTAAGCAATTTGCTCAACTGTTAACTGTTCATTATAAATATTAAGAGGCACTAGGAATTTAGTGCTTAAGAGCACTGGACTCAGCATCCTTGTTTTAAGGATGTTTCTGTTTCACTGTTTCACAAGGTGGATGGCGGAAATCAAGGCGAGGTAGTATGAAGAGTACTTTGAAAGCAAAAAAGTACTTTTGAATAGTACCAATGGTACTATTAATGGAAGTACTACTCTCTGTCTATTTCCATATCCAGATAGTTAAGGAAAGGTAACAGACAGATGAAGATGTCCACTCAGATGTAATTCTTTCGATCCTTGAATGTTCATTTTCCATTGTGTTGGCAAGCTTTAAAAAGCCCTCCTTCTCTCAGTAGGCACATAAAAAAGAATCCTGGAGCTGCTAATTTTATATATATATATATATATATATAGATATATATATATATTATTTATTATTTTTGTTTAAATCATATTCTTTCTTTTTCTGCCTTGTAGAATTTGGGAGTTTGGAATGACATTCTTTATTTGATCCACATACTACCACGATATATAACCACTCTGTATGCACCATGGTTTTCTTGCTAACAGTGTCTTACCAAGTTAATTCTGGCGGTGATGCTTCTTTCTCTGTTGCACAAAAGGCTCTCCAGTATGCCTATTCTACTTGTTTAAAACCAAATTTTATGTTGATTAGGTATGAGAGGATTTGTGCCAGGAACTTAGGACCCCAGTAATGTTGCATATCAGACTACCATAAAACCTGAAAGTTAATCAGGAGATAGTACACTTATTTTATGAAACACTTGAGAAAAATAAGCCAGAAGGTGTCCTGTGAATGCAACCCTGTGGGTACTGATAGAAGGTTCACCTGCTAGAAATTTGTTGAGATATTCTTCTTTGTGAGATGTGGTTATTCAAAAAACTTGACAGTGGTGAAAAATACTGTCCCTTCCTTCTGTACCTTTACGGCAGAAGACGGCCCAACATTTTCTGCAAAGGGTCAGACAAGTAAATATTTTAGGCTTTGTGGATCGGTCTATGGTCTCTGTCTCAACTATTCAACTCTGTCATGGTAAGCAGGAAGACAGCCAAAAGACAATAGGTTTCAATGAATGGGTGTCAGCTGTGTTCCAATAAAACTTTATTTACAATAACAGGCGGTTGGGCTGGATTTGGTTCCTGGGCTGCTGCTTTCTAGTGCAAGAGGTTGAAAAATAGTGTATAGTCTGCACGAGTGTAGGAAGACAAAGAAGAGAAGGGAAAGCCGGAAGGAATCAGTGGAGGTGGATGGAAAGGGCAGGGCCAGAGAAGGGGCGTTGGGACAGAGGAAGGTAGGGAAGTGGAAACAAAAGTAGAACATGAACACAGTGGTGGTGAAGAAAGGAGGATCACAGGAAACACTGTAGACATGATCTCTTCTTGATGACACTGTCTTGTGGTCAGATAGGTTCCATTTTGAAGCAATGGATGCCATAACTAGATTGGGTAGAAGTAAGACTTTTAGCCAGCTCAAGGGTTATGATGTGGAATACTAATTATCACTTACTTTCCCCAGATTTAGATTCAGGCACTATGTGTACGACTTTTTATGTAGTAAGCATACCATGAATTTCTATCTGACAGACCCTACTACTTCTTCCTTATTAGTGTCCCTGGTGGTAAAAACAATAGCTAGTGCCACATTTTGTGTGTGTGTGTGGGTGTGTGTATTTTCATTTGGAAAACCTTAGGTGTGAAGGGATTTATAGTGTGTGTGATATGACATGCAAAAGTTCATGTTTTGAGAGTTGAACAGTTTTTCCAAAAATGACTAATGTAATCTCAGAGTTGATATGTCCACCAGGAATAGCTTTTTTTGTGTTATGGTGGGAGTACAGAAAATTAGAAAACAGATTGGAGGGCTGTGAGTAAAGGCCAAGCAGAGGAATAGGAACACACGGGTCTTCTGAATCACTTCAGTCTGGAAACTCGAGTGTGAGGATAAAATAAACTAGATATTTCATACCGTGTTTTTGACTCTTAGAAAGTATCATTTGATTTTTCTCTCTCCACCTCTTGTTGTTACTTTGTGTCTTATGGCATATCTGTTTAGAAATATAGTTGCCTTTTCTGAAAAGTATGATAATAGGGAAGGGAGAAAGCAACTACTTTCCTAAACATCAAAAATTTCAGAGTATAGTAATGGAGGTAATGTGTTCTTTATTCTTTGTCCAAAATATTATGAAATTTGAAACAGGCTAGATAGAATGTTGTAAAAATGTTTTATTGTCAAAATGTATGCAATTTGGCAAATGAGATTTATATTGTGAAATTGTAATGAAAAAATTGTTAGGTTAAGTATGGACTGTTACCCATTGAAATAGAAAAACATTATTATATACAGTTATTCATTCATAGCTATAAATACAGTGAAATGGGTAATCAAATCATAATTGAAGGATGATAATGATGATGCTATACAGAATTAAGGACTGACTTTATGAAATCATAATTTGAGTTCGAATTTGAAATTGTCGTTTAATGTACAGACAGGTGACAACTGGTGGTTTTCATCTTTCTTAGTGCACACACTAAAATCTGATCTGTATTTTCCAAAGGTGAGGGGCCTTACTTTCTCCTGTTAGGGAAAAAAAGTGATTTTATTATTGAATATTGTGACTTTCAGAATTCTTTTTGACAGTAAGGAAGTTTATTTTAGATTCTTGCATTTGAAAGGAATCAATTTTATATCCAATGGACAGTGTTTTCCCGAGGAAATCTCACTTTACCTCTGTTCTAATTTTTGGTTACTTTTGTTCTCAGGCTGCTGTTCTGTTTTCATAAAACAAATTGAATGCAGTACGGGGATGAATCTTTTTTCTTACTGTTCTGGGTTGAATCTCTTTCCCGTTATCCTGTTCACCCTCTGAAAGTCAGGCTTGCTTTCTGCGCTCTCTGAACAGTCTCATTCTTTCACCCTTCATGTTTTCCCGGTTCCCTGTCACCTTCCATTCCTGCTTCTTTTGCTGCTTTGGTTGTAATTTTACTTGTCCTCTGTCACTGTTTTGTCTTCTCTCAATGTGGCTGTTTTTCACTCCCTGTACCCCTGACGATAAAAACTTCCTAACTGATCCTTTTTTTAAGGGGTGAGAGAAAACTTCTAGAAATATTTGGAGAACATTTTGGATGCCTTCTCTCAACGTTCTGGCTTAATTTACTCTTAAATCAAAACTCTTAAATGTAGTGAGAAATAAATTGTGATATTTTGTGGGTTATGTAACCACTCTCTCTTGACATGATGGCACAAACCGCCCCTAGTCTCAAACACCTTTACAATTAAATGGAAAGTATTAACACACGCATATTAAAATAAAGTTGTAATTATGATGCCCATTATTCGGTTTAGCAAAATAACTGGATTTTGAGTTGTTTTCCCCTCTATTTAAATAAAGAACACTTTAATCTGGCAATTAAATAATGTTGTAGTGAGAATGTTAATTGATAAGAAGTCCAAGGTTTAACCAAATGCCCCAGCTTCCTGTGTTCAGTGAGTTTATTAGAGACTATAAAATGTGGCTTACTGTTCCTGTATGTCAAGCTTCACAGTTGAAGTTTGGTGGCCTGATAATCACCGGGTTCAAGACCTCCAGAGCTGGAGCTGTTGTTGTGGATTATGGCCTCCTTGTCCATTGCTTATGGTGGCTCCCTCTTTACCCTTTTGGCCCATATTAGCAATCTGCTTTTGTACTTTTTGACTTCCAGGATTTCCCTAGTGAATTTTTGTCACAGAAAAAATGAGAGAATCATCAATATCGCAGTTAAACTTGACTTTCAAAGCTAATAGTATCTCATTTGGGGGCTCAAATTTACATAAAATTTTCTTTGATTCTGGGTGAGTTTTTAAACATCAAACAATGAATTGGCCAGGGTGCAGCAGTAAAATATTTAGATCTATTGACTATGGTTCAGAAGGGTAGAAGGCAAAAAAAACACTAGTGGTTTGATGGTTGATAAATTCTCAGTACCTTAATCCACAATTAATGTTTTCTTTTATCTGAGTGTGCATTGGTGACCACAAAAAGCAAGGAGAAGGTATCCATATATATTAAAATTTTTTATCGTATAAAATATAAAACCTAAAGCAAATGTATTTGTAAAATATGATTTATTTGTGGTTATGTTTAAGTAAGTTAAAAGCATTCTCATCCTGACTGAGGACTCTGGAGAATGTTTGTTAGAGATAAAGAAACGTTCTGAATGGGGACTCCGGTGTGCATACAGTACTCACACCATTATAAAAATTGCATTACAGTGTATGTTTTATAGCATACATTTGACATTCACTATTGACAGAGCTACTTCTGTTCAACTTGGGAGTATAAAGATGGTTTATAAGCATAGATTTTAGCATGAACAATAAAAGATGGGCATCAAATGTTTGTGTGTGTGTTTGCTGGTGTTTAGGAAACTGTATGCAGTGTGATAGTTCATTCATAAAATTAGAAATAATTCAAACAGGTTTTGGAAGCTTCCCAAGTCGAATAGAAAAGCGAAGGAGAGGTTTCCCTATCTTATATTGTTGCCAAGTTACATTTGAAGTTGCTCAGGGGAAAAGTGGGGATATAGAACAAATATGTTTGAGCAATTAGTGCTATTTTTTATAGTTCTTCCATTCTTGACGGTTACTACTTCAGCAAAAACACTTTTGACCCTGTGGGCTTTAAAGCTGGTTGCATAATATTTATCCAATATATAGTAGCAAAGAGATACATTTTTAAAACAGTCAGGCATAAGGAAAAGTTAGAAAAAATATACCTACATATGAAATCTACTATCGTTAAACTATATAGTTAAAAACGAAAGCTCACCGATCTTAGGAAAAACTAGGCTGTGAAAATCTTAAAGCTCTTACTAAGTTTTAGTTTGCCCAGAAATTAAACAATGAAAACAGATCTGTTTCTGAGCATTTTTCTTTTTATCTACGTGTAGTATATGGGGTGTAGTTTCTCTTTTGTCCAGAAGGTGGCAGTGTCAATATCAACTGCCTGTGATCCCTATACTGGCTAGAGAATTGGTATTTCTCCCGTATCTGTGATATGTTTTTGTATTGTTACCTTTATGAATACTTAAAATATAGTACAAATACCACTGCTTTTATTCGTTATCTTATTTAGAAGTTGCGTTGACTGAGTTGGTTTATATGCATTTAATCGTTAAGACTCAAGTTTAGTCAGAAGGAAATGGGCAAATAAAACCTCTGCTTGGTATATTTTTAAAGTCTCCTTCTGTGTTGAGTCTGTTTGTTTTTATTCCAGGGTACATATTATTGAAGTTTTCGTTTCCAAGACTAGCACCTAATAACTATCTTGTCTGATATATCAGTTAATACCAGTTAAATGAAAAACATGTTATTAAGAAAAGTGGACAGTAATAGGAGATCGCTGTTTGTTTTTGATTTTTGTGGGGGAGTTTTTTCCCCCCCTTCTTTCTTTTTTTCTTTTGAGGGTGGAACAGTGAAAAAAAATAATTCAAAACCTCTTGATCAGAAAGAGCTCCAGTGACTCTCTCTTCCTCCCTCATTTCAAGCAGGAGGATGCTTTTTCTTCTAACATTCTCCCCCAGCACTCTGAATTAGAGATTTATTTGCAACGAAAAATCAATTAGTCCTAAATTTATTCATGGATTTCAGGTCCAGCGATCAATGCAAGTCCACTCAGTGGGGGCTCAAGGGGACCCAGTTCATCCCAGTTAATGTGTCTGAAGGGGAATTACCATTGATGCTGTTTTTTTTCCCTTTAGGTCAGAGATCAGATCTCGCTGTCACGGACTGCGGCAAGCAGGAATGACTTCACCCTGCAGCTACCCAGACTGCACCTGGAGACCTTTGCGATGGAGGGGCTCAAGGGGCGGGCCAGAGGGTGGTAGCGTTTTTCGCCAGGTTAGAGTCTAAATAACATTGTTTGCTCCTGAGACGTGTGGAAAAATAAATTGCACTAACTGGAGAGAATGAAAGCCTCCAAGTATTGTGAATAACCCAAAAGGAGATGCAAATAATTTCTCTTAATTTTTCTTCCACCGTGGAACCACTATTTCTCAAATAATTGTTTTTTTTTTTTTTTTTTTTCCCCCTCACAGTCTCGAAATAGCCTATTAAATAATCCAGAAAAGTTATTATTATTTTTTTTTTACCTTTTTTTTACCAAGGAAAATATGTGTTTTACAGCTAAGTACAGTATGTAAAGAAACATGCTTTCCTGTCAGCAGAGGACAATAAGACACTAGGCTGTTATCTCTCTAAGCTCGTCTCAAAATTTGTAGCTCTTATGTTTTAAAAACATAAATCACTTTCAGTAAAATTATCAGGAGAGATATTTGAAAATTTTCAATGTTAATTCCAGAGTAGAGCCAACATTTCTTATGTGGCAATTGTAATGTAAGCAACTGTGGAACCAAACTGTCCTTGGCATTGAGGAGCATTTATTTACCCTTAATTTTTAGTTTTAACAGACAGTGTGATATGTGCAAAACTGGGTTATTTCATTTATAAAACTCCCAAGTACCAAATTGTGAAACCCCAAGTAACTTTAAGATAAACTTAATAAAGAAAATCTTTTCAAAAATATACTCATTTTCAAGATGCTACAGATTCTTGTAATCGAGGCTCCTACTGGGTTATTGTGAGCATTTTTTTTTCCTTAGGGTTAAAGACAGTTTTTTAAATTGGACAAAAACAAAATTCGATATGTGCTTTATTCACCTTTTAATGCCTAATGCCTTTATTAGAGAAACCTATCAACATCATGTAAACTATAGGAAGCTTGATATTCAAAAGAGCTTGTTCTGATTCAATAGCAGTCCAGATTTTTTCAGTGTATCTACAAGAGAGAAATATCTCCTAAAACTCAGTTTCTGTTTCACATTTTGAGGTTTAAAGTAAACTTCAAACTTCATCATTCTTTAGTTTATGACCCGTGAAATTTTAATTTTGTACAAAATTAATGTCAGTGCAAGTGGGCTATGTTAATTTTTTTCTACTTGCTCCATACCCTAATTTAAATTTGTTATTAGTACCCAAAATTAATGCTTTACAAAGAAAAGAATACTCATTTCTCTCATTAGATTATCCACTAATGTATTCAAAATAAATATGTGATGTAAAACTCAGCATAAAATATTTTTTTATTTTCAGTTACAGGCTAGAATACTGTACTGTTATTTAGCACAAGATTAAGATGTACATTTTAAATTTGATTACCCATTCTTTATGAATTCATTGTAACCACAAAATACAATGCAATCTGAGATTTTTTCTAGTGACTGTAAATAAAGCCTTTACTTGGTTATCTTGATTCAGAATCTCAGAGGGCTTAGTACTTCGTCATAATTCACAAATAAAGACTTCCCCCAAACCATGGATTTGGGTGATTTGGAAAGAGACTGATCCTCCAGAATACCATATTTTGGCGGCAAAGCACAAAGCTCTCTTTGGTCCTGATGTCAGTGAATAGCAAGAAGGAAAATGGAGAGACGCCTATTTCAAACCTGCTTTGTCTTTTCCAAGTTCTAATAAAAAAAATACTTCTGTGCATCCTCTAATACCTAAACACTTGGGCACATTTTGCACTGACATGTTGTGATGTACACTGCAGGTTAGTTGTCCATATTGTACTTTAGTATTGCATGCAGAGAAGAAACACATGATTTGGATCATAATATTTTTTTTTACACAGACACACAAACGCAGGGGACAGACACACAGACGCACGCACACAGAATTGGTTGATAGGCTTTGGAGTACGTCAGAGAAGAAAGGCTCTGTAGTGTCAATGACCTTAATTTTAATACGAACAGCTGCCATTTCAGTGAGCATTTAACTATGGAGGTTGTATCATGCTTAGTTCTTTATATACGTCATGTTTAACTTTCACAATGGACCTGTCCGAAAATGGTTTGTTATATGTCACATGACAGGATGGCATCGTTTCTATTTTATAACTGAAAAAACAGCAACTACAACAGGGACCGCTCCTCAGATCAACAGCAAGTAAGTGGGCCAGGGCCCAGAGCTGAATTCAAGCAGAGCTGTGTTTGACTGCACCAGCCTGAACCGGGAAAATCTGATACTAGAAGACAATCTAGACACGGTGTTAAATGGTAGCAATAGCAGCCTTTGAGATGTATAGTGGGATTTTCCTTCCATCTGCAAAATGCACATTATGGTCTCTGTGTAAGATGCCCAGTCATGGTTTATGCTGTGTGTGGGACAAATTCAAACAGGTAAAAAATTTTGTTTCCATGTGACAGGCTAATGTTAGGGCACACTACTTTCCCCCTTTTTGCAATCTATAAATATGTATAGTTATGCTCCGTGGGACTCCGTATTTAGGAATTCAGTATTTGTTTCACTTTATAGTCTGTGCGCCTAAGTGGACTGTTTAGAGAAGCACATGTCCTTTGATTATGTTGAGGAGAGGGTCGCTGTGTGGGACATGGCAGGGGATGACCATTTGGCCAACCCAGGCCACCATCATCTGGATCCATGGGAGCTGCCACTGTCCGTCTTCCCAGCATGGGAAGCTTGGTTACAGTCTACCGCTGGATGGAGGAAAAACCATGAGCATGCGTGAAGGGGCGAAGAGAATCACCCTTTCTCTCCAGACCTGGAAGCCCAGGTGACTGGTGCACTCCTACAGCAGAAAACCCAGTTCAGAAAAAAAATGTAGTCTCTGAGCTCTGCTAGTTTTTAGCTTCAGTTCTCTCGGAAAAGCATAGTCTTTACCAATTTCTTGGGCTCTTGGAGGAGGACCTGAACTAGGCAATGCATGTAAAATAGAGAACATAGTGCCTAGCAGGAAGAGAGGGCTGTTAGGACTGCACGCGTAATGGGGCCCTTGTCAAGATGAAGTTCGCAACAGAAAGACTTGTTTTTCATTACTTTTAAGGGTGTGTGTGTGTGTGTGTGTGTGTGTGTGTGTGTATTTTGAGGAATGAGTTTTTAGGATGTTTTTCTCTGTATCTTTCCATTTGGTTTCTTTTACTCTTCCTTGTTTACTGTTTCTTCCAAAGCTTTAAATAATTTTGATGAAGAGCCACATTAGTTTTCCCTATTTACTTCTCATGTTACTTTGATGTTCCCGTGAGGCCACGTCTCCCAATGAAACCCTTTGTCTAAGCTCCTTTGGCTGGTCTGGAACTATTATTACCTGTTTTCTTGTATCTCCCAAATATACGCTTATTAGTCTCTACTAGGAAAAAATTAAAAACACCTAGATTAGACAAGTTAGCTTTAGCTGAAAAGTCCAGTACAACGTGAACGCAGAGAACTTTTTTGCAAAAAATATCATCCCACATTTTATAAAGGTAGTACCTGTTACTTGTTATCTTTATACTTCGAGTTGTTTTTCCCCCAATGAGAAGGCTATGCGATGCATTTTAATATCCGGCAGTTATTAGCAGGTATGTGATAAATGTTTGCGTCGCTACCCCCATTCAATAACACACAACAAAGAGCAGTATCAAGAGTTAACATGTGCTGAGTACTTTTGCTTGTACCAGTTACTTCGCTAAGCGCTTTAACTATTTACTATCTCCCCTCGGTCCCCACAACAGCCACATGAATAAGTGCTCTGATTTTATCTGTTTTATAAAGGAAGGAGCTAAAGTTTATTGAGATTCAGTAAATTGCTAAAGATTACCTATCCAGTGAATAGGGTCCATTCAAGCCTTTAATCTTGCCTTTCTGTCTTTTGTAAACCATGGTTTGTGTGCGTGGTGTGTGCGTGTGTGCACGCTTTAAAATGGTCAAGAGGGGCAAAGGTTAGGGTATGGCTGTAGAATACAGTTTTCTTTGGTGAGGACATAGTGGAGAGAACAGAAATCCAGAAGAAGCCTAACTGGGCAAGTTACTTACATTGGGTACTTCAGCCTCTTCATCTGTGACACGGAGATCACGGAAGTCTGCAAATCATCGTGTCACTGGGATGATTTTCAATGAGTCAAACACATCTAAAGTTTCTCGAGGGACAGGACGTTGTAAACACTCGGTGTCTGTTAGCTGTCCATGGACAGGAACTCCTCGCTGTTTTGTTCACTGTGGCATGATTTCTTTTTTGGATAAAAAAAATACAGTGGAACGGTTGTATCTAAGGTTATGCCCCTTCTCAGGCTTTGATACACATTCCCCACTTTTCCCAGGAAAAGACTTCCAGGTTACCCGAAGTGACTGACTTCTCTTAGTCCTTTAGTTTCCTCCTTAAAGTATGGGTCTTTATTTTCCCATTACTAAGGGGAAGTGTTACCTTCTTACAGTTTAGATCTTCCCTTTCAGATGGCCATTCTTAGTCGGGTTCGTAATTTACAGAGTTCAGCCCAAGAGTCTCCATGGGGAGGTAGAGGGGGCATATTGTGTGACTGCTTGTTTGTTTTCGCAGATACTGTTTTTCATTTATTTCTGGTGGTGCATAATGTTGCTTTGAATGTTGGAGGGGGTTATTAGAAATCTGACCTTTTTTGGTAAGTGGGATCATTTTAGTAATAAGTATCAAAAAGGTTTGGACGTTTATCTAAAGTTGTTTGTATCTACGAGAGTTGTGCGACTCTCTTAAAATTCAAATCAAAACATCTTTAAGTTTAAAAACATAAAATGATTTTAAAACTTTAGGTTGTGGGATCAAACTAGAATGTGTTGAAATGCTACCGTTCTTCAAAGGGCTAGAATGGGTACTGTCGCAGAGAAAAGAGAAGAGCTGTTTGTTAGGGGGAAAGGACAATATTTAACTGGAAAAATCCATATAGTTCATCTGAGAATAAATGCTATTATGATGAAAAGTGGCCACCTTCCTTCTCAACTGTCTGCTTGAGGGCTTTGTAGTCAATAGTTCCACAGAATATAAATTGTGCCAACGAAAACCTTTGAATAACCTAGGTTTGAGGCCCTAACTTGCAGATGAATGTAAAAATTAGTGTCTGCTTTTTCTGTTTGATACCAGGGAGAGTAAATGGCATTTTCTGAGGTAGTTCTGAGGTAGAATATTGTCTGAGGTGAGTTGCAGAATAACATTTTTGTTATTTGCTACGGAAAAAGTTAGACTTCTAGTGGTGCCAGGGTGGCTCAGTCAGTTAAGCATCCGACTCTTGATTTCATTCAGCTGACGTCATGATGGTCAGGGTTGTGAGATCAAGCCTTGCATCAGGTTCTGCCTTGGGCTTAGAGCCTGCTTAGGACTTTTCCTCTTCCTCTCTCTCTCAAAAAAAAAAAAAATTCAGAATTTTACTCTGATAGTTTGAAATAATGTGCCAGTAGACATTAATTTCTTCAAATCTCTCCTGGTAGAACTGTAAGCAATGCTAAGTGAGAAAAAAAATAGAATGTTAAGATGTTCATGTGTACAGAGGACTCATTTTTTGAAGGTTGTGTTACAAATTGGGATAACAATTATTAAATAATTAAGTAATTGGATTTAAATATTGTTTGTAGTAGTCATTGTGAATTAAGCCTCGAGGTCCTTGATCTGTATTTCTAAGATTTTCATTCTTGATGACCAGGAAAATGTAGTAGTATGTCCATCATTATTAGAGCAGTTTGCTATCATCACTTGTCTTCTGACGCCCCCCCCCTTCCTCCTTGCTTCCCTTCTTCTGCATCTTTGATCTGCACTTAGCTTTGGGGGCTGTAAGGGTGGTAGTTGTGTGGGGAGAGGGGAATGCATCAATCAGAAATTCTAGGGCAGATTCGATGTATGCTTTGTTTGTTTTTTTGGTCCATATATTTTACCAGGTGATATACACTACATTCTTTTCTTTGTCTTTATACTTTGTTTTTAAAGATGTATTCTTAAAAATAGGTATTTTTAAAAGATTTTATTTATTTATCTGACAGAGAGAAATCACAAGTAGATGGAGAGGCAGGCAGAGAGAGAGGGAAGCAGGCTCCCTGCTGAGCAGAGAACCCGATGCGGGACTTGATCCCAGGACCCTGAGATCATGACCTGAGCCGAAGGCAGCGGCTTAAACCCACTGAGCCACCCAGGCGCCCCGGTATTTTTTTTTTAAACTGTTATTGTTTAAAACACAGTCTGGGCACTAATAGCTAAGATTTCTAAAATAAATGTCTATAAAAAAGAGTTATAGGGGTGCCTCTGGTAGCTTAGATGGTTAAGCATCCAACTTGATTTCCACTCAGGTCATGATCTCGGGGTTGTGGGATCGAGCTCCATATCAGGCTTTGGCCTCAGTGGGGAGTCCTGCTTGAGAACTAGCTCTCCCCCTCTCCTCTGCTCCCCTTCCCACTCTCCCCCCAAAAGCTAGGAGTTATAGAAACTTCTTTTCCACATGTTGGAAAATATTTGACAGATGAGCGGACCTTTTAACATCTTCCATCATGGATTTTTTTTTTTTTTTTGTTTTTTTTTGGGGGGTTGGTGGTAGTCTGAAACCACGGAAATTTTTTGGTTGGTCATTTTGGGACATGGGGACTTTTTTTTTCATTGCCTTTGCCTTTTGAAAATGATGGGATGACCGATGAGGACAAGGAAATGCATAAAGCTTCTGCCTACAGAGAATCTCATACTGAGGAATCTTGTAACTCCTTACTCCTTAACTCAGCTGAAAATATTCATGAATTAGTCCTTCTGGGCCTGATTCTGGTATCAGTGATCTGAACTGATGCTAAAGTAAATTCTGATTCTTTACAAACTCAGCAGGATTCATGAAGTCTTTTTTTTGCAGAGTTTGTTTTTAAATCATTTTCTTCCCTTGTTTATTCTAAGGAAGAATAATTAGGAAGAGATAAAATCATAGGGGAGTCAGTATGCCAGAAGTCAGAAGAGGCAGCTTTTTGGAAAGTAATAGAGCTGGCCATTGGACAGATGGAGCCCTTCCCCCATAGATACAAATTGCACAGGTAGCTGGAATTGTCATTATTTTATCCGATGTGTTTTTTTTTTGCAAGGAATGCACTGTTGTCCTTTCTTGTGAAGGAACGAATAGGCTGGAAGTGCTCATGGCATTCCAGGCTAGAATCACTATTTCTGTGAGCTCTCGGCCCTCAGCTCTTCGGGGTGCGTCAGCTTCTCTCCTGTGACACAGAGGTGATGACACCCGGCCCCGCTGCATCCTGGGGCAGTCCAGAAGGTCACAGGACGTCCTTGAAAGAAGTGTGAAGATTAAACCGCACTAATAGATATTTACAAAACTGTTTTCCTTTGAATATTTTGGCCTAAATGTTCCCTTGATCAGGTGTGCGCTCGCTTAGGTTTCAACTTCTGGTGGAGATTTTTGTCCTTCTAAAAACAAGCAAGGTTCAATCAGATCATAGGGAAGCTGGCAACCATGAGCCCCCGCAGTCTCTGTCCGTCCTTGAGTTTGCTGGAACACGCATGTTGATCAGAATGGGAATTACTTAACGGGAAGTAAATGGGAATTACTTTCTCTCTTTGGAAGAGAGAAAAAAATTCTGTTTGCGTGGAAAGAGGCGAGCAGCTTCCTGTTGGAGAAAGCCTATGCGGAGAGTTCAGGACGCGGGGATTGAAGCCCGGACTGTACGTTCCGCGTGGAGCCCCCACTTCCTGCGCAGACGCTCTTTCGCTCGGAGGGTGGTGGGGAGCGCAGATGGCATGACGCGCATGCGCGAGGGCTTTTTCCCGCTGTAAAACATGCTTTCAGCGTTATCGCGTGTGTGTCGGACTGAACTGCCGAGGGGCCTGGGGGCAGGACGAGGGACTTAGGTACATCCAGGAATTTGTTTTTAGCGTTTTCAGCTCTTGGAGGTTTTTGTCCGAAGATTTGTTCAATGCAACGTTCACTCTAGTAACCGAGCACAGTGTTCACACATTTTAGTGTTCCCTCGCATTTTTTTCAGTAGAAAAGCCATGGTGAGCACTTTGAATGTACTCCTATTCGAATAATTATTATACAAAGTAATTAAGGAATTACTAGTGTTTTCATATTTTTTTGAACTCTGTGGCGTTTATTAACACCATTTTTTTTTTTTAAAGAGGGGCTTCGAATCCCATCTCTGAAATGGTGACAGTAGAAAATACTGTGAAATGTTTCAGACACATTATTCAAAAAAAAACACAACCACCAAACATTAAAGTACAGAGGTTTTTTTTTTTTTTTTTTTTTTTTTTTTTTTTGGCTACAACGTTGAGCTACAACATTAGCTCAAGGCAGAAAAGCTGCAAAGTGATATGAACATAATTTCTTTGTCATTAATGTTAAGAGGCAAAGACAGACCAACCCATGAATCCCAACCTGACCCTTCCTCTATCTTTCTTTTTTCATTTTTGCAGCCTATTTTAAGTATAACCTCACTAGATAATGCCTCTTACTACTTATTATTGAGAGACCGAAGCCTGTGAGCACTTGAACTTTCAAGTACTGCCACAGAACTGCTCTTCATTTAGCTACTTGGACAAAAAAACAGTGTTTGATGGACTGACTAGGTGAAGACCCTGGAAAAGGAAGGGTTATCTACAAATTGAGTGAGTTTATTATGGCTTAGTGATTTGCTGATTGATTTCATTTGCTGTCAGTCGAGGCTCCCTCTTAATGTCAGTTTTCTTTGCATAATGCCTCGAACATAAAGACTGATGAAGTTCTTCATATTGATGCCGCTATATAAACTGACCCTGATTTTGCCCTATTTTACATGACAATTTAAATGACGCGGCACTTAGAGGAAAATACAGCAATGAATATGCAACTTAAGGATTAAGGGAAATGCAGTGATCATTCCAGTCTAAAACAGGTACAAAAGTATTTCTGGTAATAATTCCACAGATGCCTTAAGTTTTTATTAAACAGACTGTTTATTACTTTGAAGTGGTGTATGTGTGTGTGTGAGAGAGAGAGAGAGAAAAAGAAATGGGGGAGGGTGTTTGTTTGAATTGAAAAGAACTGAAAGTGATCCTAACTCTTTTCAAATTTACGGTAAATCTTCCTCTCCCCCACTTATTTAAACTTGGAGTTAATCAGAATCACAGTGTAAAAAATTGTTTTATTTGAGGTTGCATAATGCTGTAATTTAAGTAACCAATGAAATGTAGGGTGAGTAATTTTGAAGCTTTTAAATGCTTTTTTTTTTGTCGGTTTCAGAACCTTCTAGTAATAGCAGATGTAGCTTCCATCCTCCCCCCATTCCCCCAAATGGCCACAAAGTCTCAACATACAGGCTAAAAAAGAGGCCTAACTTTCAGGCGGCAGACTAACTTAAGAAGTAACCCAATGAGGAAAAACATGAAATGCTGACATTTTCACTCCTTTTCTGAGTGAGGGCTCTTTAACTCCCACACTTTCCCCTTTTCTCTGGGGAGTAGATGATACCACTTCACTGTACAGGGCACTGTTTTATTTAGAGTATGGTTTATAGTTCATATTAGCTAATGTGAACCTGACTTGGTGTAACTTCATGAAGATCGGAAGGGAGGACACAGTGGCTCCTGAGTAGCCCCGTCGGATGAGCATCTGACTCTCCATCTCAGCTCAGGTCTTGATCTCAGGGTTGTGAGTTCAAGTCCCACATTGGGCTCCATGCTGGGTGTGGAGCCTACTTTTGAAAAAAAAAAAAAAGAAAAGGAGGGACCTAGAAAACAAGTCTATGAAGGGGGTTTCTGCTTGTGGGGTGGGGGCTTCGCAAACTGACACCTGAGGCCTAAATGGAATCTGTGACATATTTTAAAAGAGGCACATGTTCTATATTTGCGAATGAGGCTTAAGATGGCCATCGGGCCTTCGATCTTTGGTCGACTGTTAGCTGATGGAACGGTTTGCCCACAAAAATTTAAAGTCTAAAGAAGAAACTCTATGTTTTTCAATCTTTCTAAAATTTAGAAGGAATATTATGATGAAATGAAAACATGTATATGTGTAACTTTGTACATGTATTAAGTTATAGGACAAAATAGGAAAAAATAATCTTTATGAGGTATTTATTGAGCACACTGTCTTATGCAAAGCTGCCAAAAGATAGCAGGCATTAATATTGCTATTATTATCATTATTAGTTTTTTTTAGAGAGAAAAAACATGTACGCTCATGAGCAGGGAGCGGTGGTGGTGGGGGGGCAGTGGAGAGGGGGTAGAGGAAGAGGGAGAGAGAGAATCTGAAGCAGTCTCCATTCCCCAATACGGAGCCCAACATGAGTCTCTATCTCACTACTCTGAGATGAAATCAAGAGTCAGACGCCTTAACTGACTGAGCCCACCCAGGCACCCCAGTCATGATTATTATTATCAAGACACTATGTGTGAGTTGAGAGATGTTTACAATTCTTCATCAAGTGAAAAGGAATTCTTTGAAAGTTTTGCGTTTCTCATGTTCTTACCAAGTTTATAATTACTGCAAATTAAGAGGTTAGGTGATTTCTTGTTAGCATTAAGCTGCAGATAAAACATGACTGATAAAAGGTAAATTCAGGGTCCATTACAGATATTTTCCCTTATTATGTCTTTCGTGGTCAGCAGATCTTGAATGTTAACATCCATGACTAAGAGACAAATGATCACAGGTAAAACCTTAGTGAAAGAATTTGTTAATACAGAAGTTTACCAGTTTATTAATATGAACATGAATGTCCACTTGGATTTGCACTTAAAACACTTACTGTACAAGATAGTCATGTCCATAGTATTCATTTCTCTGATTATAGATTCATAGCAATCCTGAATAATTACTTAAACATAATCTCTAAAATCTTTAGATTTGCTAAGTGACAGTTTAAAAAAAGAAATTTATATATAAACTAACAATACAAGCTAGAAATCTTTTGAAAAAATCGCTCTCTGGCCCATCAAATTTATACACATGTGTATATATAGAATCACTTTTGTTATCAAAACTCATGGCACATGCAATAATATTCATTATAAGTATTTCATTATACTGAACACACCCAAGTTTCTTAAATTTTTTTTGGTATTTATTTAAATTCAGTTAATCAGCATATAGGTGTATTATTATTTTTAAAAAAGATTTACTTATTTATTTTAGAGAGAGAGGGAGCATGCCCCCCTTCCCCTGCTCTCGCTCTCAAAAAAAGTTTTTTGATTTGATCTTGACATCCTGCCTTAATTTTTGCATGGTTGTAATAATTGGCAGGTTAGCTGGAAACTAAGTTGTGTGTGTATGTGCATGCCTGTGTTTGATTTCTGGCCTCCGTTGTAACTAGCAGAATATTGTGTCCGAATTTTACAATAAATTTAACAATAAATCGTTAAATAATTTATTAGAAGCATTGTGCTTGTCATATCTATGTACTCCAGTGAATAATCATGACCGTATGAAAGTAACAAGTAGGGATAGCAACCAATCCCAGATGATAACATTTGTTGTTTTTTTTAATAACATGCAAGTAGTTTTGTCATCCTTCAGGCCCACAACGCCAGGTCTGAAACTCTGAGTTCCACCACTAAAGCCTGGAGACTGGAAGGTAAAAGCCCCTGACCTCACCTAGTCTTGTGGGGGACTCAATGAGAGAAGAACTGACACGAGGCCCTGGACAGTCTCGGTTTCTTTCCCCCTTGGTGGGATTATACTCCAGTGTTTTGCTGTAGAATGGAGTTGATTAGCAGGCGCTGGCCTAGATCCTGAGTCGGGGCTCCTTCACATGTGGTCTATGCCCCATATTTCCCAAATCCCCAAAAAACTCCCGAGCTCCAAAATACATCTGGTTCCAAGTTTTCAAATAAGGAATTATGGGAACCATACCAACATTGTGAAACAGATTCCACTCAATAATGTGTATTATCGCTACAATGTAAGCTTTTTGTTTTTCTTATAATGAAGCACATTCAGTCTGTGGAATGGTTTTGGGATTTTTTTTGTTTTGTTCTTTGAGAATAGTTGACACACAATGTTACATTAGTTTTTCAGGTGCAGGATTTTAGTGTTTTGACAAGTTTACGCATTAAGCTGTGCTCACCACAGAGTAGCTACCATCCCTCAATCTGGAGTGGTGTTCTTGGGTGAAATTTAAATTTAATTTAACTATTCTCTCTTGTTGTTTACTTGAGGTCATACAGGAATGGCAAAGTAGTTTGTGTGCCACCTGGAAAAACTCAAAGGGACTTCAGCTTTCTTGTATGCAAATCAGATATGACTCTAATAGACTCTATCTTGCTCATGTCTAATATCTGTTTGCAAAAAACTATACATGCATCTCTGTTCCATGGGATTAGGAATCCATCCCCTGGGACCTTCTCTTTGGGCCCCTCCCACTTTTTATTCCTGAAAGCATAAGGGATGAAATTTCCTCGTCACATGACCTACTTCAAACAATCGACCATACTTATTCCTTTTCACCTCTGACCATCTGTCCCCTACTGGATAAGGTAATGTAGAATCTTCAAGGGTCTGGAGGGGTCGGCTGTCCTCGTATCCAGGCAGTTGCTCTAGGTGAAGAGGGCAATGTCTGGGAGTCCGAGGACCTGATTGTTTTATAGCTCCAGTTTCTGGTTAATCTACAGGAGGCTTAGGAACCAGAATGCTGTTTGGTTTGTCAGTTTTCCACTTACACTAGAGGAGAAATAGAAATGTCATTTGAGCGTATTTAGAGATCAGTGTAAACACAAGAAATTTGTTTGAGAAAAATAAAATTGGCCAGCTTCTTGGTCATACACATATACATTGGATATGGCTAATACCATTCAACCATGTACTGAGCACCTGTCAAGTTTCAAAGGCATTGTGCTTCTGTGTTCTGGGATGCCAAGGGGACTTAAAAATCTTTTGGGGGAATGTAGAATTTAAGAGTGACATGAGATGGAAACATGATTTGCTGTAGGAGAGGCTTAAATAAAGTACCATAACCTGGCCTTCAGAGATGCGTGAAATTTATTCTTCCAAATTAGGAGAGGATTAGGGGAGGTTTCATAGAGAAGATGGCATTTGGGGGGTGGGGGTGGTTTGGGGTGCCTTGAAGGTTATGTAGCTAAAAATATCTTTTCCTATAAAATGCTTTTGTTAGGGGGCACCTGGGTGGCTCAGATGGTTTAAGCATCTGCCTTCAGCTCAGGTCATGATGTCCAGGTCCTGGGATCGAGTCCTGTGTCGGCCGTCCTGCTCAGCAGGGAGTCTGCTTCTTTCCCTTCTTTTCCCTTCCCTCTACTCCTTCCCCCTGCTTATGTTCTCTCTGTCTGTCTCAAATGAATAACCTATATATATATATATATATATATATATATATATATATATGCATTTTAATGCTTTTGTTTGGGAAATACAGTAGGGAAAACCTGGAGTGTGAATCCCAGCCACTAGATAGTGTGGCAGGAGTGAAATCTGTGGGACGGCCTCATCTTGATCTCATGACTGGTAGTTTATATTTTTGAAAGATTTATTTATTTGCATTAGAGAGAGAGAGAGAGAAGCAAGCAAGTGGGGGTGTGGGGTGAGAAAGTCAGAGAGAGAGAGAGAGGGAGAGAACCCCCCAACCAGACTCCCCACTGAGCATGAAGCCCAAACTCAGGGCTCCATCCTAGGGCCCCCCGGGATCATGACCTGAGCCAAAATCAGGAGTGGGATGCTTAACCAGCCACGCCACGCAGGTGCCCCCTCATGATCGGTAATGTTCTTTTCAGCTACTGAAGTTCTGCAATACTGTGAATAAGTTATGGTCTCTGTAGGATTTCATGGAAATCTTATTATTTGTTTCCTTTGTAATGTACAGAAAGTGAATTCATGTCTTTAGAGTCGAATACCAGAAAAGTGCCTTAGAACCAATTTGTCCTTAAAGCAATGTAACGATAATTTCTTTCTGGAGATATAGTTTAACATACTTCACTTCCCACTGAATTTTGGTATCGAGTAGAGATTGTAGGGATTATTGAAGTATTTGATAAAACTCGACTGAAGCATGTAAGATTTTTCAAACCATATCTGATATATCATAATCAGAATGGAATCGTGGTAATAAAGAATTAGCTCTAAATAAAGGCCTAAGGGTATTTTCTTTTCTTTTTTCTCTCCTCTTGACTAATTTGCCTTTCTTTTGGGTATATTGAATTTTTTTTTTCGTATTGAATTTAATTAAACCACAAACAAGTGCAACTCAAATTCTTTATAATTCCAGTGAAATGACTTTTTAGCATCTCTGTGCAAATTAACGTAAAGATACCAACTATAGGTTGTCCTTTGCCGAGATTCATAATTAAGGCTGACAGTCTTATGTGAGAAGAGGAAAGATGATGCATTCACTGTTGTGTGCCTATGTGTATGCATTTTCTCTGTATGTTGGAAGGGTAGCTTAGATCAATTGCACTCTCTGGAAGTTGTTTGTTTTTTGAGATAATGGACTGAGCAGTTTTTCTTTGGTCGTGATCAACTAGCTCTCAGCCCTGTGAGCCACTTATTTCCTGTAACTTTTCTCCTTGTATTAACACACCACTAACTCCTTTAAGGAAATTGACATACTGAATCCCCAAAAAGAGTACAACAAGGCTGTGTTTTTTTGCTATACTAAAAACTACCATATTTGATGAAAGCGGCTGGATCTTTGCAGGTTGCTTGTGAAACAGACAAATGGGAAGTGCTGGTTATCACTGCTTTCCGTCTCCCAAAAAGTGTAAATCAGAACGAGATTATTGAAATAATACAAAGTGCCCTTTGTTAAGCCCCCAAATATCTTTTTGAAGAAGATAATTAGGCAACTCTCAGTTATGGTCCCCCATTATTACTGAAATTGAGAGTCTCACACACTCTACAACGAAAAACCATGCCGATATTACATGTTGTTAATTGAATCAAGCTGGGGACGAGTTTATGTAGGGGACTTCTGCTCTGTACCCAGCCCTGGCTTGACAGAAGGTTGGGTGAGAACCGAGGAGGGTTGTTGCAGTTCAGAGAGGATTTACAAAACAGAACCTCAGAACACAGAGGGATAAAGCAAGCACTTACATGGGATCGGGGGGGGGCCATTTGCCAGCAGTCTTCGGAAAGTGTAAGGCAGGAAAGAGTCTCAGTGCATCACTAGTCTTGTTTATATATTCTTCTCCTCCTCCTCCAATTTTTTTTTTTTTTTTTTAAATAAGAAGAAAGAGCCATTTGGCTTTTGGGGGGAGATAATTTACTCGATTTAAATTTTTTATCTACTCAGTTTCAATATGAAATTTAAACATGTACTTATTTCCCCAACTTAAATATGTGCATCAGGATGTACCATTCCTCTCTTAATAACACAGCTGAATGGCTGTACATTACCCTTAAAATAAGATTCAAACTTCTCGTCTTGCCCTTGGGCTGTTCATGATCTGGACCTTGCTTGCCTCTTTTCAACTATATGTTCTAACATTCTGTCTTTCAGTCCCTGAGTGTAGGGCATCATACTGACCTTTTTTTGCTGTAGCTTGAGCACACCACCGAGCATAGTCCCATTTCTGAGGCTTGGAGCGTATTGGTCCCTTTAATTGGCATGCCTTATGCCAAGTCTTCATGAGGTTTGCTCCTTCATTCATTCATGGCTTTGCTTAAGTGTCAAATGATGGAAGCCTTCTCTTGTCCACTAACCAAAGTAGCCACCCCTCCTCTCTTCATACTTCACGGCCCTTGACCCTGTTTAATTTTTCTTTGATAGTAGGGTGACCAAATATATTAGTCTATTACCTGTCTTTCACTATCAATTGTAAGACCCCATGAGTGCAGGGGAGGGTCTTTAAACTGCTGCAAATCCTCAGCACCTAGAACATAAGTTAAGTGCTTAGAAGTACTTGGGTGAATATGTTAATGAAGAAATGAACCCGAGATTTTTCTCTATTGCGGCCTTTGTAAGAGGTAGAACTGTGTGTGTGTGTATTAAGGAGAACAGCAAGGAGTTTTGGAGTTAGATGGACCTCTGATTCCCAGTTGTGGCCACTTATTAGCAATGTGCTCTTAAGAAACTTAGTTATGGACTCTGAGCCTCAGTAGCTTTATGGGCAAATTGTGCTAATAAGATCCTAAATTGCAAGTACAACAAGGGTAAGATTAGAGATTATACATTTTTGCCACAGAAAACAAGACTGTGTTCAGATTTGTATATATATATGTTTAGGATAGCTAGAAAATGCCTTTCTTTTGTGTTGAGGAATCTAAATCACCGTCACACGTGTATCTATTACTTAAAATAAGGAGTGAATAGTAGTCCAAATAACTCTGGTCTCTGAGGGCTGTAAGTGCATATAAACATTTCTGCGTGTCAGTGCCCGATGTTATGGTTTTTGACATTTGGACAAAGCTAGGCTGCCTGCATCACAGCTCACACAGCTCACAAAACCGTACACACAATTGAATCCAAAAATCTATCTGCACACTCATACCATACTGTCCTACCTCTATGTCAATAACATCTAAGCAGCCCAATAATCCCCATTATAAACTACCAGTGATGTCAACACACAGTAGGTGCTCAAGAATGGTAACTGTAATAAGTTACTTTTTTCCTGAAGGAGAGCTAAAGTCATGAGGTTAAGCTTCTTCACAGTTTCCTATGACTCACAATTCATTCTGTGTTTATCCAATAACTAAACTACTCTCAATTTATCAATCTTTTGTTAATAAACCAACAGTGAAAGTTGTATAATTTTAGCATATGTTGGACATTTGGGTATGTTTTGCTTAAATTGTTAAGTCCTAAAGCAAGGTATTTATTATTATTAATTATTATTACTATTATTATTCTTTTTATTTTTAAAGATTTTATTTATTTATTTGACAGACAGAGATCACAAGTAGTCAGAGAGGCAGGCAGAGAGAGAGGAAGGGAAGCAGGTTCCCCACTGAGCAGAGAGCCTGATGCAGGGCTCATCCCAGGACCCTGGGATCATGACCTAAAGCAGAAGGCAGAGGCTTTAACCCACTGAGCCACCCAGGCACCACCCTATTATTATTATTATTATTATTAACCTAGCAGTATCTTTTGAGAAACTCATTTCTTTTAGAACTTTTTTTTTAACATTACTGTTCTTTTTTATGACTTCATGTCCATATGCAGGAATTTCCAGGAGAAACTTTTTTTCTCACAGTCCTTGATTATTTTTGGTGATCTCTTTCCCATATTTGTGTAGGAAACCAATGTTCCTGCTTATCCCTTCCCTGGTCTTTCTTTATGATAAACTTTAGCATAATAAAAGCAAGTAATCACCATCAGGCTAGAAGCTGCATTTAGCTTCAAGATTGGCTTTTGATTCTGTTTCTGTTGGAAATAACATATTTGAAAGAGAATTGTTCTTGTTCTTGGCACATTGAAGTTGTATATGCCATGGTTGAGTGGAGGCCAGCAGAAAGTTTAGAGTCTAAAACACGATATAAAGAAAACATCACTTAAAAAAAAATCTGCTGCAGGAGTATTCTGCAACTCTGCTGAATATGGTTTTCCCATGAGGCTCCTTCCTACATACCTGAAAAGCTACTATATTTACATCCTTCAAAAGTAGTGCCAGTAAAAATTTTGAGTGATGGCATAAGTCAGGTCCAGGGCCATTTCAAATGGCAAAAAGGGGGAAAATGAACTCTGATATTCTCTTTTTCCTTTATAAAAATAACACCAATAAAAACATACCTGCATCTACACACTACAGCAAATCAAGTCAATTCATGCTATTTTTGTCTTCAGTTGAACTTGATTTAAGAAGGTTGTATATTTGCAACAAAATGTTTTCTTCTAATTTACAGTCCTTATCATTGTCACTGTCATTACTCTAAAGCATTCCGGTGTCTGTAGGTACGTTGCAGTGAATATCAAGTTACACGTTTTTTTAAAAAAAACCGTGCCCTGTACTAAAGAAATAAAAGCACCTAATCTTAAGTGGTAGCAGGGACCCAGACCAGTCTCTAAAGGAAACATAGTAATTCTAGTACACAGGCAAAACCCCCTATGACATCTTGGGTCAAAAGTGGGCTGTCCCGGGAATGGGAAAACATCTTGTATGAGAAATAGAGGGGGAAAAACTTTGATTCGCCAAAATCCTACTTTCTATGTAGAGAAAATGGTCATTTTCTGCCAGGTAACTTCCCAGATATGACAAGATAAAAGCCTTCCCTAGTTGTAGCCAGTAAAATGGGAATTAAAAATAACTTCTTAGTTATATTTATATTCCTTCCATGCCTATGTTTACTGTGCATAGATCTCATAGAGAATGAGGATGTATGACCCCAGAAGAAGCTCATTCTTTGTGGGTAGGATTTGGGGTATTTTGCGTGGTGGTTGGAAGTCTTCTAATGTCCATCACCTGGTAACATCATCGCCTCAGTCAGGCAGCTGGGAGCTGTACAACACACTATGCCCATTTTACATATATGAGTCAATGAAACACACACTAGAAGTTGTTTTTTCCAAATTGTGTCATTTTCAAAATAACCTATTGTATGAATGATAGAAGATTTTCTTTAAATTTGTAAGCTTAATTTAATTTTTTTTCTCATTAAAATAATCTCATGGCCTTCTTTCAAATTACATTTTTCTAAAATCCAAAGAGGTTTTTGGGGGTAGTGTAGATATTATGTGACATATTAGGACAGAATAGAGACTCATGAATTTGTTGCAAGTGTTTATTGAACCCATATTCTATAGATAGAAGTAAAGGCTCAAGAAAATGTCATCTGAAGTTCCTTTACTTGAAATAAATATTTCCATTATGTAAGGAAAAACTAGTTGTCCCGAGTCAGTGTGATATAATAATTATTGAATTTGGGAACTTCAAGAATCCTGGTTTCACAGCAAAATTCAAAATTCAAAATTTTTATACCCTTTCCGTCAGGAGACGAGAGATCCTGGGTTGAATCGACAGTTTAAATGAATGCTGTGATAGACTATAGCGTGCATTTTTGAAACTTGGAAAGCCTAGATTAATTCTGCTGCTCTTACTGAGAAATTTGGTATAATAGACAGCCCCAAACAAGCCAAATAAAACACACTAAACCCCAAATTTAAAGCAACCTCAGAAACTTGCAACACATGGAAGGAGCCCTGGCTCTGGAATTGAACGGACGTGAATTTGAACCCCAGTGCCATTCTTTATTAGTGAGGAGACCTTGGGTAAGGTACTTAGCATACCTGAACCTTGGTTTCCTAATCGTAGAGATAACGTGTCTCACGGAGTCCTGGCCAGAATTAGAAGAGTACATAAAGCTCACGTTGTGATGTTTGGCACATGGTCACTGCGGTTTGCCAGCACTAGGGCCAGGCAAGCCTTGCAGTGTGGGAACTACAAAGGAAGCAAGAACACCTTTGGGCCCAGATTGGAGCAAACCTAGACTTTATGGACTGTCCTCCATTTCCCAACTCATTTGGTGATTCTCCTGGTGGTAGGGAGGGTGGGAGCCTACCGTCCCTCATTGGCCCCAATTTTAGGGCAGATGTGGGGTTTGACTTTCCAGTGGAGAAGAGAACTGGGGACAGAGGCCCCTCAGATTGCCTTGATTCCTTTGGGGCCCATACTATAACTCCGGCCCCAGAACAGCTGGCATTGCTGTGACAGGAGCAAATGGACACAGGTGTCTGCCCGTCCTCTCAGGTTGTCTTGCTCACGTGACTCCATAAAGGAGTCTTTGGGAGTTTATAGGCAAAAGGACTGGTTAAGATATAAAAAGATGTATGTCTGAGACTTTGGCAGATAAGCAGATACCATTTAAAAGTTTTGGAAGCAGTTTTGTTCTTCTCTCATGTTGTTTTCTACAATATGTGTAGATATGTAATTAAATTTATGTATCTCCCCCATTTTAATTAAACAGGAGCAGACTATATATGTGCATAGGGACTTTGCCTTCCCTTTTGCTTTTTTTATTTACTTTTTATTTTGAAATAATTATAGATTCACAAGACGTTGCAAAAATAGTATCCTTCATCCGGTTTCCTCTAATGTTACATCCTACGTAACTTTAGTACACTATCAAAACTAGAAGATGGACATCAGTGTGTGTGTGTGTGTGTGTGTGTGTTAGAGTTCTTTGACTTTTTTTTTTAAAGAATTTTATTTATTTATTTTGACACAGAGAGAGAGACAAGCACAAGGAAGCCAAGCGGCAGGCAGAGGGAGAGGGAAGAGCAGGCTCTCCGCTGCCCATTGCAGGGCTCTCTCCCAGGACACTGGTATCATGACCTGAGCCGAAGGCAGACGCTTAACTGGCTGAGCTACCCAGCCCGGACGCCCCTGGGTTCTATGACATTTTATTGCAGATGTGTGTTTTTGTATAGTCACCACCACACTCAAGATACATGACTGTGGCATCGCCACAAAGATCTCCATCAGCTAACCATTTTTCTAGACATTTCGCATGCCCCTCTCCTCCCCACCCCCGTACCCCGAATCATTCCCTAACCCCTTGGAACCATTAAATCTTTTTGTCTCTATAATTCTGTCAATGATAAATAAATGAAATCCTACAGGATGTGATCTTTTTGAGATTGTCTTTTTTCCCCCACTCAGCATAAATACCCTTGAGATCCATCTACATTGCTGTTGTCGTGTCTATCAATAGTTTGTTCCTTTATATTGTTACACCAGTAGCCATGGTATGGATGTTTTCACAATTTGTTTGGAACAGTTTGTGAAGAACAGTTTGATTGTTTTCCTCCAGTTTTGGGCTATTTTTTTTTTTTTCCAGTTTTGGGCTATTACCTATAAAGCTGTTACGAACATTCATGTACAGATTTTGTGAATGAACAAAATTTTTAAAGATTTTATCTATTTATTTTGTTATAGACAGACAGAGAGCACACAAACAGGGGGAGTGGTAGGCAGAGGGAGAAGCAGGCTCTCTACTACTGAACAGGGAGCCCAATGCGGGACTCCATCCCAGGACCCTGGGATCCATGACCTGAGTGGAAGGCAGATGCTTAACTGACTGAGCCACCCAGATGTCCCCTGAATAAATTTTTTTCTCTAGAAAAAAAGACCTAGGACTGTGGTTTCTGGGCCAAATGTAAGTGTATGCTTAATTTTTAAAGAAATTGCCTTTGGGCACCTGGGTGACTCAGGGTGGTTGAGCGTCTGTCTTCGGCTTGGGTCATGATCCCAAAGTCCCGGGGGATCAGCCCCTGCGTAGTGGGGAGTCTGCTTCCCCCTGTGTCCCTCAACCCCACGTCTCTCTCTCTCTCTCTCTCACACACCACACACACACATACAATCTCTCTCTCTCTCTCTCAAATAAATAAATAAATAAATAAATCTATCTTTTTTAAAAAAAATAAAGAAATTGTCAAAACCTGTTTTCTAGAGGGGCTGTACCATTTTTCATTCTTACCAGAATGTATGAGAATCATTTCTCTGCTTTTTCACCAGCTTTTTTTATGTTGTCACAATTTCTTCTTTTAGCCATTCTGGTAGGTGTAGAGTACTATCTCACTGTGGTTTTGTTTTTTTCCTTCTGTTCCCTAATGGCTCGTGATTTTGAAAATCTTTTAATGTGCTTATATGAGATTTGTATGTTTTTTTCTTTGGTAAAATGTATCTTAGTGTTTCTTGCTCATTTTCTAATTGGATTGTTTGTCATTTTATTATTGAGTTTTGAGAGTTTTTTTTAAAAAAACATATTCTGAAATCAGTTCTTTATCAGATATGTGGTTTGCCAATGCAAATGTTTACCCCTATGTATGTAGCTTTCTTTTAATCTTAGAAAAAGGATCTTTTGAGGGCAAAAAGTTTTTAATTCTGGTGAAGTTCAGTTTATTGATTTTTTTCTGTTATGGATTATGCTTTCAGTATCCCATCTATTCTAGAACACTTCAAGCCCTAAGATGCCAAAGATTTTTTCTCCTATTTTTTTTTTTTTTTTTCCTAGAAGTTTTACAGTTTTATATTTTACATTTAAGTCTGTGGTCAATTTTGAGTTAATTTTTATTTAAGGTTGTGTGGTTGGGCTGTGATTACCAGAATGCTAATATGTCCCCCAAGACCCTTCTCCTGGTGTGCCCCTACCATGTAATTAATCTCTTCCTTTTGAGGGTGGGCAAGACCAGTAAATACAGGATCATTTTGGATGGGCCTGAACTAATCAGATGAGGCTTTAAAAGAGGGTAAAGTGAGGGAGAATCCTCTGTTGCTGGCCTGGAAGAAAGCAAACAGCAATGTTGAGAAAGGAGGGGTCCATCCAGCAAACAACATGAGGCAGTCTTTAGGAACTGAGAGTAACCGTGACTGACAGCCAGCAAAGCAAATGGAGACCTCCATTCTCCAGCCTTCAGGAAAGAAATTCTTCTGCCACCAGCTTGAATAAGCTTGGAAAAGGACCTTGAATCTCAGACGAGTCTGTAGCACTGCATTTGACCCTTAATTTCAGTGTGATGAGGCCCTGAGTTGGGGCACCCTGCTAACCCAGGCTAGATCTCTTTGGTATGGACTGGCGTATCACTTGGTTCGTTTTTTTAGACACAGACTTTCCTATAAGGGGTGTTGAAGGAAAGGAGGGCCGGATTTCACAGTGCAGAGGGGCTGGGAGGGGTATCCTTGCTGGTTTATTTACTTCCTTGTGTCGTTTCAAATATGAGCTGTTCAATGTGGCCCGTCCTGCTCTAAGTGAATTTACGGATTAAAATATTTTACATGGTGTAATCTTTTTACAATAGTTTGCAGTGAGTTAAAAGGTAGTCTTTAAAATCTTCTATATAAGGTTGTTCTTTTTCCTGTGATAAAGTGCTTCAAAGTACTCTTGAACTTAGTATGAATTATGCAATTTTCTTTAACAAAAAGAGAAAGATTCCAAGTCTGTAGTTGGACCTTCTCTTTGATGGCAAGGGGCTGTCAAGAGCATTTTATTTTCGGAAAATTATTTTAAAAAACCTCCCAAACAAAACACGTTCTTTTACACATCAAGGTAAAGTGACATATGCAAAAACAAAGCAATAACAACAGCCAAACTAACTGCTTTATTGAAGGATTAGGAAGAAAGCATTATGAAAATAGTGTTTGAAAATATGTCTAGAATTCTCAACTTTTTTTCTAAAATCGACCTGAATTTATAAAAATTTATTTAGGTACATGTAAAAAGTTGTGAACGCATAATTTCCTAACCAAAGTGTGTGTTTTTTGAAACTTTGTTAGAATATGATATATTTAATGTAAAGTATATTTGTTAAAGGAAAGGTGAATTGGGGAAATCGTAGGGGGAAACAAAGCATGAGAGACTGTGGATTCGTGAGAAACTAACTGAGGATTTTGAGGGAGGGGGTTTGGGGGTTTGGGTAAGCCTGGTGGTGGGTATTAAGGAGGGCGCGTGCTACATGGAGCGTTGGGGTGTGGTGCATAAACAATGAATCTTGGAACACTGAAAAATAAAAGAAAAAACAAAAAAAAGTGTATTTGTGTTAAAATAAAAAACACGGCATATTTAAAGAGCAATTGATGAATTCAGGGAAGTTGGAAATTTTTCTAGCCCAAATTCCAGTTAAAGCTTTTGTTTAATTGATGGGATTGAAACATGAGTGTCATGATTCACAACACAGCCAATGGTGCCCTTCTGTCACCTGCACCTCATCTTTCCTTGTTTTTTACAACATTTTATTTATTTATATGAGAGAGAGAGAGAAAATGAGCCCAAGTGGGAGGGAGTGGGGAAGGGAGAGGGAGAAGAAGCAGACCCCCGCTGAGTAGAAGGCCCTATGCGGGGCTCAATCCCAGGACCCTGGGATCTAGACTTGAGCCAAGGCAGGTGCTTAACTGACTGAGCCACCCAGGTGCCCCCGTGCATCTCATCTTTTAGCCATGTTTTGTAGGAGTGGTGTGCTGGTGGGGACTCAGAATTAGACTTCTGAACCGCAGTTATCACAGAAAGTTATACAAGATTTTTAAAATTATAAAAATACATACTTCTTCACTGAAAATCATTAATAATAACTTCTTATTGGGAATAGAAGGTCTCAGGGATATTATAACACAAGGTTAAAGCCCACTTCTTATGGCTTATTATGCTTAGCTTCAAGCCCTCATGTGGCCTGTTCCTTTCCTTTGCTTGTAGTTTGTGCGAGGTTTTCTGCAAAATTTTTGTTTATGGTCCCTTCTACTTCTATTCCTTATTGATTCCTCAGAATTTCTTGTTGGCTGGTGGCATTCTTAGCAGCTTTTAAATACACACACATGCACGCTACGCACATGCACACACACAGACACTCAGTGTGCAAAGCAAGGAGGTGGTTGGCGGTCAGCCATCTTGATACAGTCTCTCCTCCACAGCTTTCCGCTGGAATGTCAACGTGAAACAAAGAACTGTGGATGGGCCAGAAACCAAACGTCCAGACTGCAGAGTCCTATCGAGATCTTAGACTGGATCTTGCCCGGGAGACCATTACTATCTGTAGACCTGGCTGGCAATAGGCCCTTCAGCTCTAATTTTCTGCCCTACATTACTAAAATATTGGAAGGAGAGCAAATGAGCAACCTTACCAGAGTCACTCCTTGATAATGAAGAAAATAATTTTCCTTTAATTCCAGGTGCTCATCAACAAAATTTGATACTAAAAACTATGAGTGTGTTATCGCAGTAAGATTTTCTTCCTTGAGAATGACATAATAATTCACTCAGATGTGGAACTTCAGAAACAAGACCAAAGAGCAAAGGAAACAAAAAGGAGAGAGAGGAGAGGAGAGGCAGAGAGGGAGAGAGGAGGAGAGGCAAACCAAGAGACAAGACTCTTAACTCTAGAGAGCAAACTGATGGTGACCAGAGCGGGGCTTGGTGGGAGGATGGGTGAAATCCGTGGCGGGGATTGAGGAGGGTGCTGGTGATGTATGGAAGTGTTGACTCTCTATATTGTACACCTGAAGCTAATATAACACTATGTTAACTACCTGGAGTTTAAGTAAAAACTTTTTAAAAAAGGACATCATAAATAGGAGCTATTTTATTATCAGTGGGCAGTTCTGTTTTGTTTTGTTTTTATTATGTCAGTCACCATACAGTACGTCATTAGTTGTTTTTTTTTTTTTTAAAGATTTTTATTTATTTATGATAGAGACACAATGAGAGAGGGAACACAAGCAGGGGGCGTGGGAGAGGAGAAGAAGCAGGCTTCCTGCAAAGCAGGAATGATGCAAAAGTTGGGTAATCATCCTTTCTGATGGCTGAGTCAATATCCCATTGTGTATATGGACCACATCTTCTTTATCCATTTTGTCTGTGAAGGTCATCTTGTCTCTTTCCACAGTTTGGCTGTTGTGGACTTTGCTGTTAGGAAAACATTGGGGTACATTATGGCCCTCCTTTCCACTACATCTGTAACTTTGGGGTAATACCCAGTAGTGCAATTGGTGGGTCATAGGGTAGCTCTATTTTTTTAACTTTTTATTTTTTTTTGTTAAAAGATTTTATTTATTTATTTGACAGACAGAGATCACAAGTAGGCAGAGAGGCAGGCAGAGAGAGAGGAGGAAGCAGGCTCCCTCCAGAGCAGAGAGCCTGATGCAGAGCTCTTTCCCAGGACCCTGGGACCATGACCTGAGCAGAAGGCAGAAGCTTTAACCCACTGAGCCACCCAGGTGTCCCTATTTTTTAACTTTTTAAGGAATCTCCATACTGTTCTCCAAAGTGGCTGCACCAGCTTGCATTCCTACCAACAGTATATAAGGGGGTTTCCCTTTCTCCACAACTTCTCCAACACTTGTTTCTTGTCTGGTCATTTTGCCATTCTCACTGGTATAAGGTAGTATCTCCATGTGGTTTTGATTTGAATTTCCCTGATGGCTAATGATGATGAACATTTTTTCATGTCTATTAGCCATTTGTATGTCTTCTTTGGAGAAGTGTCTGTTCATGTCTTACCAGTGGGCAGTTGTGTTGTTAGAAAGTAAATATTCATTGGCCTCTAAAATTCTTTAAATTTGAAAGGGCTTTAATATTTCAATATGTATAAAAATATTTAATATTTAAAGTATTTATATTATGTCTAACAATACCCATCAGAAATATTAAATCTTTGGGGCATCCGGGTGGCTCAGTAGGTTAAGTGTCCTACACATGGTTTTTGGCTCAGGTCATGATCTTGGGGTTGTGGAATTGAGACCCACAGGCTCTGTGCTCAGTGGGGAGTCTGCTTCTGCTCTCTCCCTCTGCCCCTCCCCCTCTAAAATAAATAAATAAATCTTAAAAAAATAAATATTGAATCTTTGCTTTATGAGTTAAAGTAATAATTTTCCTAATTTGATCCCATTATCCCATTATCATTACTAACAGCCAAAATTTACCAGACGGTTTTACTATGTTCAGACAGGTAAGGTCTTTCCAGGTTTTAATAGTGCTTTAATCTTCACAAAATCCTTATAAGTTTGGAATTATCATCCCCATTTTATGGGGATTTATTATATTCCACATACTTGGTATATCCATTTTACATGGTATATTTATATGGTAGATGGAATGAAGTATAACTATAGTTATATTTAAAGGGAAATATTTGAGGTTTTTTGCTTCCTAGTTACTCAAAAATATAGATAAAAAGTTTGCTCTTTTGGCTTCTAGGGCCTCACGACATTTTTCCATTAATTTCTTCTCCTGACATCAGGTTCCCAAGGACTGCATTTCTCCCGAAATCCAGTTTTGAAGTCAGCCTAAATTACATAATAATATATACATAATGAATTACATAAATAATATTGTAGTGCACAAGTGACAGTCATCTACTGTATCTAAAATTTTTTGAATTCTGAAAACACTTACCCTTTTCCTTTCCCTTAAAATGGCTAGGGTGTGGAATTTTATGTGGATTCTCTCCTCTTGTTATGTTTCCAGATTATAAACACTCCAGATTATCTCTGTAACAAAAGCCTGTTCTTATCCAGAAACCGTCTTTTTGTTCTGTTTCTCCGGGAACTAGATAAGCCCCGCTGAGATACAGGTCTCATGGTGTGGCCAAATCCCTACGGCCAAAGATGTCACGGCATAAATTCTCCAGTGCTGGGCGAGCTGATCACAGTATCATGCTGTTCTGTCGTTGTTTGCTGATATAAAAAAGATGAGATGTTTTTAGTACAGAACAGAGGTTAGACCTTGGGAGCTTGATACGGAAGTCACTAGTGTGCTCATTCCTTCCCCCTCCCCCTGCCCCCCGCCCCAGTGCCCTCTCAGTTTATTCAGAGGATCATTTCCACTTCTTCCCACCTGACACCTTTTTCTATTAAAGAGTTGGGTTTTTTCACTGGAATCCTTTGTGACGTAGTTTGAATTACTTCTTAATATTGGCAGTTAACGTTCTTTAATTCCTCAAAAGGTCTGGTGTTTTCTTGGAGTAACTGTGATTTCACAGGCAACGCCCCTCCCCCCCCTGACCATGCTATAATATACTGTTTATGCCATGAAACATGCTTGCTGTATTTACCACTCTTCTTGTTGTTCTGAAAAGATATATAAGCATTGTAAAAAACCGCTTTCATCTCTCAAATGCAATACTGCTTTAAAAGATTTTAAATGTCTAACATTCTAAATCCTATGCAAAAAATTGATTATCATTATATTCTTTTTAGTGTTATAAAGAATAATATGTGGTATCTCTTAATATGTGCTGAATATTAGGGGATTTAGTTATTAAAAGTAGATCAAGGAAGGAGCCAAAATAATTATGACTTTTGGTCCATCCACCATATAAAAATTTAGGTGTAACTCCTCAAAAAAGTATTTTATTTTTTTTTAAAAAGAGGTTTGAAGGAATATCATTTTTCCTTGAAGAGTATCATGTACATGAGAATTCATGAAATATGTTTCTCTAAATTTAGGATGTGGGGATAACTTTGGAAATGTTTTGAGGTTTTTCTCTTTGACTGTTAGAAGCCAATTCTATTGTGCCTTAACAGTGAAATCATAATTCAGGAGCCCATACTGACAGAAGAGTACTTCCTTTTTTTATTCAATAAGCTCTTATGCATGTTTTTGTACCTTTTATACATTTTTAGGTCCTTATCCAACAAGAATATATGTATGCAAACCACCTATCACAGATTGTCTCATTAAGATCTTAATGGAGAATTTAAAAATAGAACTAAAGTAATACTACAATGAGATTCAGTGAGAGTGAGATTTTTTGGAGGGCTTTCTTACACAGATGCAAACGAAGTTGAAGGATGAAGAGAATGGCTTTGCCTTAGATTTTTAATTACCTGAGACTTACAACAGTTTTGGAAGTAGGCAAGAAAATGACCTTTTCTTCCCAGTACGTGGAGGGAAAAAATGGAAGCCCAGAGAGAAGACGTGGCATTGTCCAACAGAGCAAGGCTGAGTAAGCAGCAGAGTGGGGACTAGACCGAAATAGGACTTGTGATACTTGGTTTACAACCTGGTGAAGATGAATGAATTATGGGTAGAGAGAGACTTGTCATAGGAAGAAGCAGATAGGGTTTTATAGTTTCTAGGTTTTTTTGTTTGTTTGTTTTTTAAAAAGATTTTATTTATTTATTTGACAGAGAAGAGATCACAAGTAGGCAGGGAGGCAGAGGCAGGCAGAGAGAGAGAGAGAGAGGGAGGAGGAAGCAGACTCCCTGCTAAGCAGAGAGACTGGATGCGGAGCTCGATCCCTAGACTCTGGGATCATGACCTGAGCCAAAGGCAGAGGCTTTTTTAACCACTGAGGCACCCAGGCGCCCCTTAGTTTCTGGTTTTTACATACCTTTGAAACCCAGAGAAATATTTTGTGTTAGTATTAGCTATAAGCTCATCTTGAAATGACTCAAAGTAAGGTAGAGATGTTCCCAAACATGAAGTCATACCATGCTCATTCAATGTTGGGTAATAGAATTCTCTATTTGTGTATTCTGTCCTTTTGTGCCTACAGCTGTGCTTTTCACTTCTTTTTTCAACTTGAACAAAGTATAGTTAACAATTTATACATTAGAGTGTTAAGATTATAGTTTCCCAAATATCTTCATCCTTTCCTATAAGGTATTTTATGCCAACATACGGCTTCAACTTGGGGTTTTTAAAAATCTTTTCATTCATTCATTCATTCATTCATTCATTCATTCATTCAAACAAGTGCTCACTGTGGGCCACTAACATCCCTGATGATACAGAGATGATTAGGCATAGTATCTGGCCTAAGGAGCTCCTCAGTTTAGTAAAGAGAAACACGTAAACTAATACTTTTCTGCTAAAGCAATAAGCATTATGATAAAAGTAAGCATGGGGGGGCCCACAGAAAGCTAGAGTAAATGTTAACAGTGCCTTTGGGTTCAAAAGAGGTTTCTTGAAAGAGATGGTGTCCGAGCTTAATATTTTAGGGCAAATAGGAATTTATTAGGAGAAAAGGTGCGTATTTTCTTACTTTTACCTATAAATAGTTAACCTACTTCTGTTTTTCAGACATTGTATACATTGTTTCTTATTCTTTGTTCACCACATTATTTCATGTGCATTCAGAATTGCTCAAATATCTAGTTTCTCAAAGCTTTTCCAAATCAAACCCTTTGGATTGAATAGAATTTAGAAATTCTCAGACTGTCTACCATTTTACTTGCTTGTTGCTGTGTTTAGAACATTTTTTTTCAGGTAAATAATACAACATTATCTTTGAATATGTCTTTGAAATATTTGTTTTTTATTATATTTGAGGTATTTTGAAAAGACTTTTTAAAAAAAGTTGTGATAGCGTTCTTGGACTTACAATTCACTACTGGTTGCTTTAGAAGAAGAAGTCTGTAAAATATGATTAAACTGTTGTAACAGGGGGTCGAATAATCCCCCAAATATAACTTATTTAGGGAGGAGAAAAAACTTACACACACCTGTATTTTATTATATATAGTATAACACATGAGCAATCCTCTGTTATATGAATGAACACAATTATGCTTTTTTGTACAATGTAAGAATCACATTATTTACTCTTAAACAAATTACAGGATTATTTCAGCTCCTTTTGTTTCAAACCATTTGTTTTTTTTTAGGTGGACTGAAAATTTTACTAACTCAGCTCATTTTGAAATATCTTGCTTATATATCCATCTATTGTATGTCTCAAGATTGAAATTTAGGTCAAATTACAATTTGAATTCAACTTCACAAAGAAAATAAGTGTGCCATCTTTAAAAATTGCATTCTAAATTTTAAACACAATAGATCAAAGTACATCTCATTTAAATATATACTCTGGGAAAGAAGTCTCAATTATTTTCTCCCAAACTTTCTTAAAATAGTCCCTGTTCTCAATATAAAATGTGAGGGTTAGCTTTATTATTTGAAAGAAAGATGAAAAGTTGTTTATATATTAAAATTTTAATGATTTTGCTTTCAAATTATGGAAATTCTTCTTGGGGACATCTTTATTTGAATTGTATGTGACATTATATTTATTTCTTAAGGCTATGATTAAAAGTTTCATGGATGTCTACCAGCTTGCAAGTGCTAGAATTGCTACATTAGAGAAGGAAATGACATCTCATCGGAGTCACATTGCAACGTTGAAATCAGAACTTCACACGGCTTGTTTACGAGAAAATGAAAGTTTACAATCAGTAAGTCCTACAACATTGCTTCTCTTCTTTGTCTAGGGTCACAAGTTTACATTCATATTTTTTTTTGTTCATGAGATTGCTTGCCAATATATATGATTTAGGGTAAGTGATCAATCAAGCAGTGTGAAATTGTTAGTGTGGAGAAAATTTTGAAGAAAGAGAGGCAATTAATTTTTCCATTGTATCATGTATAAAGATATGCACACTGTTAGCAATGCTAAAACACTACATCAAGATTCCTTTGTGTTTGGCAGCCCGGCTGACAGTTGGATTTGGCAGTACGCATAGTTAAAGCTTGCAACTGTCTGAAGATTCAGTGTGTCCCATTAAGACAGAATATTATTAATTATGCGTATAACCAAAATGGTAATTAGAACATGTGATTATTCTCTGTAGAAAACTAGACTTATCCATAATACATGCCTAGCTAAAGATGCATGTTGTGATTCATCTATATGATTAAAATTCAGTTTCAGCAGTCATTTTATGTCTTAAAATTTTAGCCCATGATGAAATTTGGGCTCTGTTAAGAGTAAACAAATTTTTTCTTCATTTGAAATATGTGTTTGGGGTGTATATCAGAAAATGAATAAAGGAACCAAATGAACATTTAAAACTTTTCCTCCAAAGGCAAATATATCAACAGTGAGCTTCAGAAGGTTACCAATCACTGGAGTGCCTTTTTTCCTTTTTTGGCCTGATTATAATGACTCAGGGTGACTTGTAAGGAAAACAGTATCACTTTTCTTTCTTTCTTTTTTTTTTTAGATCCAGTGCAGTAATTTATTTAAAAACAAAAACAAAAACTCAGTACACCAACACACCAGTAACTTAATAAAAAACTCCACATTTTGGAAATTAAGTCTTTTTTAAAAATATTTTTGCCTTTGGCTATTAACTCTTTTCCACTGATACATTCAACAGAAGAAGACTTAGTATTAAAGCAAATAGCTGTGTGACTATGGGTTGATTCCATTAGATCTCACTTCAGGTGTCTTCATCCCTATGAAACCTTTATGACCATCATATTTAAAATTGCAGCTACCAACCATTCCCCACCCCCAAACTCTGTCTCATTCTCACCCCAAATGGCCTGTGTACCTTACACCTTCCTGGCTTTCTTTCACGATAGCACTTATTCTTGATTGGCATAATTGCGTCATATTTATTTGCTTATTATTTGCTCCCTATTCTCATAGAATATAGGTTCCACAGAGGCAAGCAATTTGGGGTATTTCTTCTCTGCTCTGATGGCACTCTAAAGGCAAGAACAGCCTTGCCCACAGTAGGTGCTTAACTGATGTCTTGTGAGTGAAAATACTAGCACTACGTCCAGTAAAATGACCAAACCAATAATTTGGGACCTGAGATGTTGAGTCCAATTTTTAAAAAAATGACTTTGTTAATTTCTTAATGAGAGAGTGGTAAATTTGATCTCCACCAAGATAAATTAAAATGAAGAGGAAACCTATTTAAAAAACTAAAGCATTTCAAATTTATTCTAGCCTTTCTCTGAAACATACCTCCATTTCTTCCTGTGAATGCTCTAGTCCCGTTGGTTAGTATTTCATTATACTGTCTAGGTTCTGTCAGCTTTATTGGGTCATACTACTACTTATTGTTTGTTACTGTTATGCATATAAAAGTAAATACTTGCATTTTAAGAAAGGCCACACTTGATAAGGTGGGATTGTTTCCCCCTGGATTCAAAAAAAATTATATATATATTTTTTTACCAATTATTGTGCTACTGATGTCATAATGAAAGTGTGCCTCTCTGTCATCATAAAACTCTACTCCTCAACCTTTCCTCTCCTGAACACATCTGTAAGGATATGCTCATCATCTTGTTTGTACGAGGTGGTTCACCCTGGCTGTGATTCTCAAAAGGGGACATGTGTCATGTGAGAAACTCCCAGCAGGTTATGATTTGTCATTCTAGGAAAACGCTGCCCTATCCTGTATCCCTAGGGGTGTTTACTCTGATCTCTTTCCTTAGTTGAGATTTAAGATTTTTTGAAACAGCAATAAGTTGCTCTAGTAATTTCATTTTTCAAGACATTTGTGTATGCCTTTCAACCTTGAACTCCTTCAGAATGCTCTGGGGGGAGGTGGAAAGAGCCTCAGTCTTTGTATTTCATAGAGAAGAGGTGATAGAGTTTTCGAGATAGGAGCAGAGGCTTTTGAATTATACCCATTAGGAATATAATCAAGTGTAAATAACAGAAAACCTGATCAACGTGATTTGAAAAATCCTGGTTCTGTGTTTTTTCTTTTTCTTTTTTTTTCTCACATAGCAAGAAGTCTAGGTATAGGTGGCTGTTGTCCTGTGGCTCTTGGTGGTCTAGCTTCTCTGTGATTTCTCTGCTACTCTCTAAGTATCATAAGACAGCAGCCAGCTCTAGGATTTATAATCACATTCAAGTTATGAGGATGGGATGGCCCAGCAATATTTGCTTTTTATATATAATAAAGCCTGAGAAGGCTTTTCCTTTAAAAACCATTTAAATGTATTTACATAGATTTAATTTAAATATTTATAAATTTTAATATACATTTAATAGATAATAGATATTAAATATATGGAAATATATTTATTTATATATTTAAAAAAGGAAAAGCCTTCCAAGGAAGCTCCAAACATATTTGCACTTACATCCCATTGGCTGGGCCACATGGCCACTTGTAGCTGTAAGGTAATGAGTCAAGGAACAGGGGAATTAGGAATCAATAGTGTGTGCTAAGTCAATAAATCTGGATTTAATTTCAATTCTATCAATTGCTCATTGTGTGGCTAAGTAGGGTCTTCATCTGTAAAATGGGGTAATGGTCCCACTCCTTAACAGAGATGCTGGGAGCTCCAGTGAGAAGTGTTGAAGCACTTTGCTTTGTACTTACCGAGTAGTCAGTCCAAAAAAAAAAAAAAAAAAAAAGCTGGCTATTTTTTTTTAAGATCTTATTTATTCATTTGAAAGGGAGAGAGTAAGGCAGAGGGGGGAAGCAGACTCCCTGCTGAGCAGAGTCTGATGGGGGGCTTGATCCCAGGACCCTGAGATCATGACCTGAGCCGAAGGCAGAGGCTTAACCCACTGAGCTACCCAGCCACCCCAGCTATTATTTTTATCACCATTATCTTGATAGAAAGTAATTGGATTGCACCACAGGAAAAGATAATTTACTAACCTTCTGTCTTCGGTTGCAAACCCTGTCATTTTGTTCTGCCTCCTACCGTAGCCTTGGACTTGTGATTCCCCCTCTGTGATCACCATCAGTATATTCCAGTGACTGAGCTCTCCATCCTTTCTGCAGCCCATATCCCTTCCTTTCATTGACACATTCTTGAAAAGTAGTCCACTTCTTCTTCTGTATTCTTGTCTCCCATTCATTCCTCAGCTCTGCTGCTATCTGACTTTGGAGTCTATCAATACACTGAAACTATTTTCTCAAAGGTCGCAAATAGTTTTTCTGCTTGCTCCCATTCATTAGTTCCTTCTCATGCCTTTTAATCTTTCTGCAACATATGAAGCTTTTAACTACTTTCTTCTTTAAATGCTCACCTCCTTTGTTTCACTCGTTATTGACTTTTTCTTCTTTGGCTTTCTGGTCTCTACTTACTTGAGCTCTGCTTTCTTTGTATTCTTGCTTCTTAATTTTTTTCTTTATCCATTAGTTCAATATTTATTCAGCATCTACTCTAAAGCAGGCATAATTCTGGTCCGAGGGACATTATGTGAACCAAAACAGACAATCCTGCTCTCATGAACTTAAAATCTAACAATAGAAGAAATTATTTTCATATAATCACTCTAATATGTAATTATTAACCAGGATAAGTGCTCTGAAAGAAAAGAACTGAAGCATGTAAGAGTTTTTGAAACAAATGAGCTTACCCTAGACTAAGGTAACAGCAAAGCTTTTTCAGGGTCAGTGGTGCTTGAGTTAGTATCTGAAGACTGGGTAGGAGTTATGCAGAAGGACAGCAGTGGCCCAGATCAGGAGGAGGAATGGGAACATCTGGAAGGTCCTGTGAAGGACAGAAGAAACTGAGAAATACCGGTGAGGCTAGAATAAAGAGAGCAGAGCCAAGAGTGGCCTGAATGAGGTAAGGATGGTCTGGAGAGGGACAGAAGTCAGACTTTGTTGTCCTTGTTTTAAGAGCAAGGGAAAAGGCATCGGAAAACTTTAAAGAAGGAGTGACTTTCTCAAAAATTTTTTTTTTTTTTTTTAAAAGATCCCTTTGGCTGTGGTGTGAAGGAACAATTGGGTGTGAAGAACAAGAGAAAGGGGTATGTGAGATAATTCCTGGACTTTTTCCTTTTGGAAATGGAGCAATGATCTCATTTACCAAGAGAGAAACAATGGAATAGGAAGGAATATTGTGAGTTTAGCTTTGAGTATGTTGAGTTTTTGAAGTACCTCTGAGACATCCAATTGGAGAGATCAAAAACGCTGCTTGGTAGGGAATTTAAGCCAGATGCCAACCGGGAGGTATGCATTTTAGGTCATTGCCATATAGATAGGACTTGAGGCTGTTCACAAGAGTGAGACCATATGTAGGGATGGTTTATAGAGTAAGAAGAGAAAAAGGCCTGGGTATGAATCTTGAAAACTCCAACATACAATGCTTGAGAAGAAGAAGATAAGGTTAGAAAGGAGGCTGTGAAGGAATAGGCAAAGAGGTCAAAGGAAAACCAAAAAGGTGTGATGCCATGAGAATGGAGTGTTTTAAAAAAGGGTGGCGTATCAATGGTGTCATATGCTGCTGAAGATCAAGAGAAAGGAGGATTGAAAAAATGGCCTTTGGATTTAGTGGGTGGAGGCCTTTATAACCTTAGCAAAGTCTCATTCAGTGAGAGATGGAGAGATAAGTGAGAGTTGACCAGAAAAGAAAAAAAAGACCGTGAATTCAAACAACCATCTCAAGGATTTAGCTGTTAAGTAAGAGAGAGGGATGGAGTATATCCTAAGATGGGAGCGAATTAATCATGTTTCCATATCTTCTTAAATCTAGGCCTCCGAAAGTCTGGTTTGGGCCATGTTCACTGTACCGTCTACTTTTATCATTTCAGTTTTTTTTAAAAAGATTTTATTTATTTATTTGAGAGAGAGCATGACATGGGAGAGGGTTAGAGGGAGAAGCAGACTCCCTACTGAGCAGGGAGCCCGATGCCGGACTCGATCCTGGGGCTCCAGGGTCATAATCTGAGCCTAAGGCAGTTGCTTAACCAACTGAGCCACCCCGGCGACCCCTAACATTTCAGTTTTTTGCCGTTTTGTACTCTAGGTATTTTTTGACTAGTGTTTGTATGATATCTATTTTTCCTTCTTTTCCTTTTATCCTATCCGTGTTTATATTTATAGAGGGTTTCCTGTAGAAAGATGTAGTTTAGTTTTGTTTTGTCTAACCATTTGATAATCTCTGGCTTTTAATAGGGTGATTAGACCACATACATTTAATATGATTATTGATATTTTTGGATTTTTATTTGCCATTCTATTTGTGTTATGGGGACAAGTGCAAAAAGACATGGTTTGGGCTCTTATGTGTTCCTCTTCTAACAAGGGAAACAAACACGTAAGCAAATCACAAAAATAGTTATGTGTAAAATCTAGGGAGCACATACAAAGGAGGCATTCATTCTGCCTAACGTTGTCAGTAAAAGATGAGATGTTTGCAGGAGCTTTTGAAGAACGCATAGCAATCTGACACCTTGTTAAGGGGGAAGACCAATGAAAATTGCTATTTTACTTGATTTGACGAATAGGCCTTATGGATAGAAACATATGTTTAATGAATTAAAATGATGGAAGAGTTTTTTTTTTTTTTTTTTTTTTTTTTTTAAATAATAGAAGATGTACTGTTGCTTTAGCTCCATTCCCCCTCTCAGTTAAAGACAGCCAACCCACGCACCCAGCCTGTACCCACTGGAACCTGACACTGCTTCCAACAGTCACACCAAACCCCATCTTCCCAATCCATTCTCCCACCATCCAATCCATGCCTTGTACTCTATAATCTGACTTGATTCTGCCTCTGGCCATTTTGCTACTGATGTTCTTATTTGGTCTCTCTAGTATTTGCTATTTAGGCCATTCTCAACGCTCTAGCTCTCCTTTCTAATCCTCGCCCAACCCCCATCACCTCCTTCCCATGGGCCTTTATCTAAGGTTTTAGAGTCAAGCAGGCCTGAATGTGCATCCTGTCTGTGTTATTACCCATACAATATTCTAGGCATCAGTTTCTACATTTGTAACATGTAGATACAGTGGCCTACATTGTAGGGTGGGGTTTGAGGATTAAAGACACTGGCATACTAGTAGATGCTCAATAAATTTCACAATATGTTTCATTTAATAAATCCAGTAAAAACATTTTCTGATAGTTACATACACTTCCCACAGCTAAGCTTTACATAGAGTTTTAAAAAATACATGTATCCATGAGGAAATCTTTTGACAAGGAGGCAAAAGAACTAAAACAAGCCTTGAATCTGTGCTTTTAGCTCACACTAAGTCCGATATTAATGACAGTTGCTGTTATTACTTATTTAATGCACTGAGGGCAGTCCGTGTATGTTCATTAACCGTCTTTTCCAGCCATTTAACTATGTGAGAATGAAAAATAAATATTCATTATTATTAATAAAGAACAATACATCATCGTGTTGTGATGCAGAGAAAGAGATTGATCAGACTGTAGATGTGAATCGTCCTCTTTAGAAACTTTTTATCCTTCTTAAGGTGACATTTTCATTTTTGTCCAGCAACAGATACTAACAACGCTGGAGTGCATCTAGGGCTCTCCTCCGACATGCACTTGCCAGTATTTTCACATTTTCAGTATGTTGGTCTTTGACCCATTAACGTAGGGCTGCTCTGGGGCTTTTAGCTTGAGTAACAGTAACCAGAAGGGGCTTCCGGGAAGAGATTTCAAGTCACAGACAGCCCAGGAGAGACCAGGGCAGCAATCAAAGCCAATTACTTGTGGGTGTTTTGGGGACCGGCACACCCGCGGCTGGGGAGAAACACGTGGCATTTCAGTCTGTGAAACAGGAAATGCCAAACACAGACATGCTGCTCTGAGTTACGATGCCGCAAGCTACAGTATTGTTTTTCCTCATTTCCACTCTGTGTTTAACCAGTATGTTTTTAATTCTATGCTACTTTCTTTTTTTTTTTAAGATTTATTTATTTATTTGAGAGAGAGAAATAGAGCCCTTGGGAGGGGCAGGGGGCAGAGGGAGGGAGAGTCCCAAGCAGGCTCTGTGCTGAGCGTGGATCCCGACACTGGGCTGAATCCCATGACCCTGAGATCACAACCTGAGCCCAAACCAAGTGTTGGTCACGTAACCAACCACACCACCACGGGCGCCCCTATAGTACTTTCTTTATGAGAAAATAATGAATTACGAATTGGAGGAACATTCCAGTTAGTATCTTCACAGGAAGAGACCTTTGCCTATTGTTCAGATTATGTCAGATTCGACATTTGTCAAGTGGTATCATATTGTTAATAAAGGTCAAAGATTTAGATATTTTGGTTATAAGAATCCCCTGTCTCTTAAGTTTTCAAATAATTTTTTGCCACATTTGTTTCATTACATTTCTTGAGAGAGGAAGGATTATTTGTCTGTCTGTTTAGAGTTGTGTGGTTCAAGAAGCCGACAATTTAAGTAACTTACTCTAGTTAAGTTGAACATTTCATCCCGGTTGATTCAAGATGTTTACTATTGAGATTTTTAAACTATTCAAGAAAAAAATAATTTTTCTTAAGGGAGCCCTAAACTGTGACTTAATTTGAGAGAGACTGTGCAGTGCTGTGCAGTACAGATACTGGAGCCTTGCTGACGGGTTTTTACTTAGAACCCAACAGATTAGAATCCAAGGCCTCTGTTTCCTTGTTTGGTGCTTTCCTGTGAGAATGAAGTGTGGGTTAAGGCAAATCTCGGGCGCCTGGGTGGCTCAGTCAGTTAAGCACCTGCCTTCAGCTCAGTTCATGATTCCAGGGTCCTGAGATAGAGACTCGCATCAGGCTGTCTGCTCAGCGGGGGTTTGCTTCTCCCACTGCTTGCCCCCCTGCTTCTGTTCTCTCTCTCAAATAAATAAATAAAGGCTTTAAAAGAAAGACAAATCTCTACCGTCCTCGCACTTCAGGTAGTGGAAAATACACTATGATACAAATAATTAAAAAGAATGATATTGAGGTCAAATCACAGAGTGCTGTGAGAACACAGAGCCTGGGAACCTGAGGCAGGCTTGGGATGCCCCACCTGAGGAATTGAGATTTTGGTTAAAAACATGAAGCAGTGGGTGTTATACATAACTAATTTATTGTTGAACACCAAATCAAAAAGTTATGATGGACCATATGCTGGCAGCTGAACATAATAGTAAAAAAACCCATGAAGACTAAGTAGGAGGTTACCTCACACTGTTAGAATGGCTGAAATGAAGAACACAAGAAACAACAAGTGTTGGTGAGGTTGTGGGGAAAAAGGAACCCTCATGCACTCTTGATGGGAATGTAAGCTGGTGCAGCCACTTTGGAAAATAGTATGGACTGTCCTCAAAAAGTTAAAAACAGAACTCTTGTAATTGCACTAATGGGCATTCATCCAAAGAATATGAAAACACTAATTCAAAAGGATATATGCACCCCTATGTTTATTGCAGTATTATTTACAATAGACAAAATAGGGAAGTAGCCTCAGTGTCCAGGGATAGATGAATGGATAAAGAAGATGTAATATATATATTCAATAGACTATTACTTAGCCATAAAAAGAATGAAATCTTGTCATTTGCAACAACACACATGGATCTAATGAGAGTATAAGGCTAAGTGAGATAAGTCAGTGAGAGAAAGAGAAATACCATATGATTTCACTTGTATGCAAAATTTAAGAAACAAAACAAAGACAAAAAAGGAGACAAACCAAAAACCAGACTCTTAACTAAGAGAACAAACTGATAGTTACCAGAGGGAGGTAGGTGGGGGGATGGGTGAAAGACGTCTAGGGGATTAAGAGTACACTTAGTTATTTTTTCCCAAGATTTTATTCATTTATTTCTCAGAGAAAGAGAGAGAGAGACACACACAGAGAGAGAGAGAGCAAGAGAGAGCACAAGCAGGGGGATCAACAGGCAGAAGGAGAGGGAGAATCAAGCTCTCCGCAGAGCAAGGAACCTTATGGGAGACTTGATCCCAGGAGGCTGGGATCATGACCAGAGCTGAAGGCTCTGACTTACTGAGCCACCCAGGCATCCCAAGAGTACACTTATGATGAGCACTGAGTAACGTAGAGAATTGTTCAGTCACTGTATTGCATGCCTGAAACTGATTTAACACTCTGTTAACTACCTAGAATAAAAATTTAAAAAAATACCCCAAAACTTAACAAGTTAGGAGTTGACAGGGGAAAGCAGGGGATGCTCCAGGAATGGAAGGCTGTCTTTGTGACTGGAGCAAAGCCGATGAGATGGAGAGATGAGCTGGAGGAGGGCCAGATATGTGCGGCCCTCAGCGTGATTCTCAGCAGGCTGGGCTGACTGTGACGTCTCCCATCAAGCTCCATTGCAAACGTCTACTGCCTTTGCTTTATGTATTTACTATTTATTCTCAAAGGTCACTGATATTTGATGCTGTAACAACTCTCATTGGACCCTTGTGCTAAATACTGCCTTACTTAGATGCTTATTAAATTCTCCCATATTTTTATCACAAGCTCCAGCCCCCGCCTCTGAATACTAACAGAGCTAAATAACGGAAACAAAATACCACTAAGTGGGACAGACCGGTCAATGTGCAGACATTTTCCTTTGATCCTTGACATACATATCCAGACTTTTAAAGGTTTCTCATATTCCAGAAACTCAGGCTTTGGTTGGTGTAGTATATAGGGACCTGAAGGTTAATCATGCATATCCCACTGGCCACACACCTCCTTTCTAGTCTTTTAGTTCTCGTATGATGCAGTTTAAAAAGAGCTACTTTCATGATGAATGATGTCTAGATAGCGACTTAGGGACATGATATCCTAAATTCTACATGTATATCAACAGACACATATAATATACTTAATTATGTTAAAAATAAACATACGTCTATAGTAATAGACATTTTATGTTAGCTATATTAAATTTTGTATGTAAGTATAAATATAAAAATATATTTTTATAAAATACATGTTACATAAATATAAATATATATGTGATGAAATACTGCGAGGGTCAAGTGTGGAGTGGCAGGAAGGAAAGTTTCAAACTCAGACCATTATCATCAATCAGTGAATTTTCTGTACAATCAGGTTGTAGAAAATACAGATGGTAATTTGACAGTCTAATGCTCTAATTATTTATATTGGTTGTTCAAAGAGGAGCAGTGAGTGACTATGCTTATGAGTATCTCTCTTACACTTTCATCTTTCTTACAAAATTGGGTTCTTTGAGGGCTTTAGCTGGCTGTTAGATTCTCAGAAGTCTCCCCTTTAGTTTTCTGCAAACAGTTCAGACTCACGGGCGTCCCAAACTGAACATGGTCTTCACCTCTGTCGCTCCCCATTTCTGCACATTCTCCATTCCCTATGTTCCTTATCTCTGACATAACTATCCACCTTGCAGCCCAAGGCAGGAGCCTTAACATTGTCCCACTTCCTGTCCACCACCAATATTCAGTCACTCACTAAGTCTCCCTGTTTCTACCACCACAGATGCCTAGGTCCATTCTCACCTTTCTGCCGTTGTGATCACAGTAACTTTTCTTTGGGTCATTGCAATGGTCTTCCAGTGAGTTTCCGCATATGTAGTTTTCCCCTTCTGTCTGCCGTGCTTTAGTGGCAGGCATTACCTTTCTCACACACAGATATGGGCAGGCCATAGCTTGACTCAAAACACATTTTGGCTCTAAACTTTCTTCCTGATAGAGTAAAAATTCTTTATTATAGACATTCAGGTATATGCTGACTCTATCTGGCTTTTAGTTCATCTCCCCGTTGGCAGAAGTAAGGGTTCCCTTTGTTATGCTCATTCATCACGGCTTTTATCTGTCTGAGCACCATATAGTGCTTTGGCTTATGTAATCACATAGTTGTGTAGGTATTACCATATTGTGAGTCTGTGAGGTCATGTCTTACTTATTTTTCAAAATTCATTATAATGATCTGATTTAGGAAGTGTCCGGTTGATTTGAATTGAACTTAATTGGGAGAATACTCCTTCAGTAACTTTTATTCAATACATACTTGTTATGGAACATATGTACTTTGCACAAACCATAATTCCCCCCTAATTTTTCCCACACAAAATATTCTGAAATTAATTCTTACCAAACTATGTTTCATATGCTTCTCTAGCAAACACGTAATGAGAATGAATAGAGTATTATTGTGTATTATTATATCTATGATAAAAATTTTAAGCACTTTCAAATAATATAAATTGTACATTTCATTTCCTATTCACAAACAAAAACAAAGACCCAAAATTATTTGTGACAAGGATCATTTTTTTCAGCATACCGCTTAAATAATTTTAAACTTTGTCAGATTTTTTTGGGACCCCTGCTTCTGTATGTTTACCCTCATACACAGAAATTGACCAGTTTAATATCTTTACTCACACAGTGGGTACTCAGTAAATGTTTTCTGATAATGTTGCTATACTAAATTAAATTGAACTGTGCATGGGTCTGCCAAAAGTAAGAGTATGAGAGGTTTATTTCTGAAGTGGAAAGCTTATTTTATAAAAACAGATCTCCTTAAACCCTTACCTCATACCATCTATGAAAATGAACTCAAAATGAATCAAAGAGCTAAATAGGAAAGCTAAAATTTTTAGTAAAAAACAGATAAATTATGAGCTTGGATTCTTAGATATGAAACCAACAGCATAAGTGACAAAAGAAAAAATGGACAAATAGGACTTAATCAAAATTAAACACTTTTGTACATTAAAAAATACCCTACAGAATGGGAGAAAATACTTATAATTATATGTTTGAATGGGATCTAATATGTAAGGTACTCAACAACAAGAAAAGAGAAATGAACTAATTTTTAGAATGGGCAACGGACTTGAGTAGATACTTCTCCAAAGAAGATATACAAATGACCAATAAACACAGACAAAGATACTCATTGTCATTAGTCAGTAGGGAATGGAAAACAAGACCATGATGAGACACCACTTCCACTGGCGAAGAATACCATAAAAAAAAAAAAGAGGAAAATAGCAAATATTCACAGCAGCACTGTTCACAGGAGCCAAAAGATGGAAGCAACCCAAATGTCCATTGATTGATGAATGGATGAACAAATGTGGTCTATACTCAGTCATAAAATGGAATGAAGTACTGATACATATTACAACATGGACATACTCTGAAAACACTGAGCTATACCAAAGAAGTCAGGCACAAAAGGCCGCATATTGTAGGATCCCATTTATATGAACAGGCATGTTCTGTCTCCATAGAGACAGAACATGGATTAATGGTTGACAGGAAGGGGGAGGAAGGAATGGAGAATGACTGTTGCATGGGGATGGGGTTTCTTTTCGGGGTGATGGTCAAGTTCTAGAGGTAAGAGGTGGTGATGGTCACAGAACACTGTGAATGCACTTGAGTCATTGAATTGTAGACTCTAAAATGGTTCCAACAGTAAATTTTATGTTGAGTGTGTTTTATCACATTAAAAAAAATATTTCTTTTCAGTCTTGGGTGTTATGGATTGGAAGCTAGATTTTTGTTTATACTGAGTGGCAACATGTTGTGCTAGGAAGCAGCATGACGGAATCGGAGGAGACACAGGTTCCAGAACAACCTTTGTTAACAACTCACCATAGAGGTTTGGGAAATAAATCACACAATCTCCTTGGTCTTGATTTTTCCTGGCTTTAAAATGAAGGATTTCAAGTAGATAAAATCTCAGTTCCCTCTCAGTTCTAACATTCTTCAGCTGAAGTTACCAGTACTGATTTTCACTGTTTAGATTCTAACTATGTTTCATTTTGTTCTTGCTTCAATTCACAACAATCAAATGAGCGCCTGTTTCTAAATTTATAACATAATTATATTTCGAGTTTGGTTATATTCGATACCAATAACCCATTTATAAATGTATACCAGTTCTATAACTCTCACAATATAACTTGTAACAAGGTAGTCAGAAAGTCCCCAATGTAATCTGAAAATGTATTAGTGTATTTGCAAGGAGTATTTCCTTTTTTCATGCAAAGTTTTTTTGATATTTAATATGTTAGGAATGTGAACTTTTAACTCGTCAAACTATTGTAACATATTTGAAAATTATAGTAATTTGATTAAAATGTTGCCTATAAGGCAAAAGGTTTAGTTAATAGAATCCATATGTAATTAAAATGCAGAACTAAATGTAATCAGACTCCAGTGACTAGTGCCTTCGTATTGATAGTTTTACAATGGCCTCTGGGGTTGAAAGTTTAAATGTTGCAGAATGCCACAACACCGTAGAAAACAGCCTCAGCTGGCAAGTTCGCTTTCTAAAGACGGTTACGGGAGGAGATGTGTGTATCGCATTGTGGATTTTCATCATTTTAGGAATCTCTTTGGCAGGTGGTAGAGGCACGTGACCGATGTGCTGGTGGAGAACCCCACTCAGCCATGTTCTTCTATAAACAGCCCGAAATGAAGATCCCTGCTCAGAGCCGAGCCATGGCCTTCTTTTTTCTTTCTCTCTTTCATTCTTTTTCTTCTTCTTCTTTTTTTTAATAACAGGGTTGCTTAATTTGAGTGAATTCATTTGAATCATATGAAATTTATAGACACAACACTCTGCACCCAGCCACAAAAAAAAAGTCCAAAAAATTTTTTCCTGAACTTAAAAAAATTATTTTCTCTGGACAGTTTTAAGAGTCGACATCCTGTGTTAGAGCTCTCTAATCATCACCAGCACAATTTACAATCAGAACACACAGAGAGCCAGTTTCGACCAGCTCATCTGTTGATCTTGGCAGGCACCCTTCATCTCACTGTGTGCAGCTGCCACTCGAGAGTTGGGGGGACTCAGTGGAGAGCCTGAGGAGGGAGGGGTGCAAGGCTGGTCAAGGCATGAGCGTGGAGGCCTGCTTCATTTCAACAGTTGTATGTTGCTTAAAAAAAAAAAATAGTCTTTTATTTTACTGCCCCTCCTTCTTTTTAACCTGAAATTAAACGAGGACCTCTCATGAGCCACTGCGCTCCAGGCATAAGAAATTGTAATGTCTGGCTTGCAGAAACTGTCCCGTCAAAATGTGCTTCTGATTAGGTGGCTTAATTACAGCTGTGAAAACAATGTTGATTTAGGCCTCAAGATTCCAGGGCATGTCAGCCGTTACTAGCTAACCTTGGACGGCATCCACCATTTTAAAACCCTGTACCATTGCAGTCACCCTGCTTGACAACTTTTTATTTAGGCAGAGAAGTTGCCAGAAGCAACACATTTTTTATGCAAAATGTTGTTCCATGCACCATCCCACTGCGCCGCCATTAGCGGTCATCAAGGAGATAGTCAGTTTTGCGCCTCGATCAAGAACGGGGGAGTTCTGTATGTAAAAACAGTAAGTTTTGAACAGTATTTTTAAAGGGTTGACTGACATAAGAATTAATTTTAATTCCTTTAATTCAGTTTTATTTCAAATCCAGCATGTTGGTTTAACCACCCAATTTTTATTACACCTAAATTTTCCTGACAGTTTCATTTGCTGTGAGGAAATAAAATTGCAGTTTTTTTTTTTTTTTTCACAGGGGAAATAATGGCCAGTTTTAAAAATGTTACGTTTGAAACTTCCCTTGCCTCAAGCTGGTTCAGACGTAACCTCAGTTTACTTTTGGAAGGAAACGAAGCTCATTAAATAGTTTTTAATATTTTAATATAATATAAGTATGTTTTTTCATAGTGAGAAAGCTTATTAGGCTCATGTATTTACACCTGCAGGGGAAGTGAAAGACTTAATAATTAGATGGTTCCAATACTTTGGAATTTTCAGTGCAATTGTCACTGACATCATAAATATTGTAACTACATATTTATAGCAGTTCCCATTTTGTTGGTGTCTAAAACTGTTACATGCTCTGAATGACTTTTTCTTCGTCAATATTTTAAGAAGGGCACATCAGATAGAAAGCAGGGCCAAGAAAGGAAGGTGGGTAGCTGGACAACAAACCTAAGGAGCCGTAATTCTCATAATAATTTTGGAAGAAACTTGTGCTTAAAAATGCATGATTTATGCCAAACCGAATACCCAAGAGAGAGCTAAATGATTTCTTTAAAATGAAATCTCCCACACCCAAGACATTAAATCCAACGAAGTGGGTGGTCAAGACACATCTTCTTCTACTAGTCAGACTCATTGAACAATTGACTGACCGGACCGCGTATAGACAAGGCAACTTTTGTTCAAGTTGAATTAAGAGTTAATACATAGGTAATTAACTGTGAGGAGTGGATGGGGGTGAATAGTTGGGTTGACGAGGGCAGTATGTGTGTCTTGAAAGCGAGAGCTGGACCACTGAATCAAAGTAGAGTTTAAATTAGCAACCCCATAATCTAAATAATATCAGTAACATCTTAATTGCCAGATATTGTGTAGGGGCATCTACATCTATGTCATCTAGTATTTAATTCAGTCTTCAATCTTATGGGCAGAATGTTATTTCCCCTTATTGTAGATGAGGCAATGCAGTCTCAGAGAGGTGAAGTAGTTTGCCCCAAATCCTGCTGTTTGGAATCCATAGTGAAAAGTCTACCTGTGTGTCCAGAACCCAGGCTCTAAACTAAAGCTGGAAATAGACAGTTTTCCTGGAAAATGGATTCTAAGTTATGAAGTGACAGGGAAGCATTAAGAATGACCAAGCTTATGTTGAGCGTGACTTTAGGCTGGTAAGAGACAAGAGGATTTAAACTTGAATAAAAGTTTTACAGTTTTCTTTGGAAGAAAAGCTAATTTTTTTTTCCTTTCAGGAAAAAAAAAAGTGACTATATATGAAGACTGACAAATTCACTAGGTCTGTGCCCTTTTACCTAGAACAAAAAGGCCTTCCTTTTTCCTTCTGCTTTACGTACAGAGAATTGCAAGTGTAGATCCTTCCATGTTATACTATTTTGAAGATTGGATTTTTGCGTTTGTTCTTAAGATTCTACGTTAGCTAAGAAATTGTGAAGAAATAGCTGTCTTAGTTTCCCAGAACTTTGGCTTAGGGCATACTTTGATAGAATCTGAATTCAGCTTATTCTTTTGGATATCCTTTTGTTCTCAGTGTTTCCCTGACACCAACTGGAAAGATACCCTTCCAGAATGTAAGGGGCCAACTAAGGTTATAGCTTTATATTTCTAGTCTCCACCATCTTATTTCTGATAAGTTCTAACTGAAAATGTGAATGATTGAAAAAATGTGTTACATACATCGTATGCAGTATAGATTATATCTAATTTTATCATGAGGGAGAGATTGTGTTGGTACATCATTTTGCTAATCCCTCCTGGGAGCTTACGACTTAATTTTAAAAAGTATTTTATTAAATAACATTGGATATTATAGATTCTTACAATTATAATTATGAATTCCCTAGATGTTTTAGCCTTTTTTTTTTTTTTTGGTAATACAACCTTTTTTTTGAAGAAGAAGAAGAGAAAAATGTCTAAGAAGGAGTTTTGAATCTAGATTTGTATGTATATCTAAATAGCTGTTCTGTATCTTACTCTTCATAGATAGAGATATTCATTTCTTGGAGTATTGTTATATTTTGCCTATGGAGTAATTTTATTTTGAAGATCTTAGTTCATATACTTATATTTCCTAATCCATAGTTATTTGAATATAAAATCCTCCAATTCCTTAAAATAGGCTTAAGTGTTTTTTGTAAAGCGGGTAAAAAAACCAAGAAATTTCAAGTAAGGTTATTAAAATTCCTCAGCTTTTAGGACTACATTGTTTCTTCTTTTAGTGGCACTAATAACAAAAGGCATCAGGTGTGTAGTCATATTTTTTAGCAATAGTCAGAAGAGTTTAATTTGGTCACAATTTCAGCATTAAGAAAATATGAAAAAGTCTAGGAATAGAAATAGAAATAGAAACTGTAGTTAAGTAAATCTCATAGTTGTCTTTATTCCCATGAGGGAGACTTTTATAGATTTTATTTATTTATTTATTCATTTATTTATTTATCAGAGAGAGAGAGACAGAGACAGAGACAGAGCACAAGCAGGCAGAGCCGTAGGCAGAGGCAGAAAGAGAAGTAGGCTCCCCGCTGAGCAGGGAGTGCTGAGCCAAAGGCAGTGGCTTAACCGACTGAGCCACCCAGAAGTCCTGGGGGAGACTTTCAAAGGGCAGATTTTCACTTCACATCCCAACCCCAAGCAGGGTCATTTTACTTTTCTCTCATTTAGAAATTAAACTTCTGAATAATATTTCATTTCACAAACGGGTTCTGCTATTACAAAGTTTGAAAGCCCCTGTTATATCAAAAGGACATCCAGGAACAGTGAGTGACCTGTTAAGAAGTGACATGTACCTCTTTTTATCCCCTTTCTCCCCACTCACGATTTTGGATCTCTTCTAATTTGGTTAAAGCATATTTTCCTGGGGTTGTTGCCACCCTTTTAGTATTTTACTTGCCCCTTCATTTACTCTTATCTGGACAAAATGACAAGACGTAAAAATTCAACACAAAAAAAAGAACAAGAGGCAGTACCGAAGGCTAGGGACCTAATCAATACAGACATCGGTAATATGTCAGATCTAGAGTTCAGAATGACAATTCTCAAGGTTCTAGCCGGGCTCGAAAAAGGCATGGAAGATATTAGAGAAACCCTCTCGAGAGATCTAAAAGCCCTTTCTGGAGAAATAAAAGAACTAAAATCTAACCAAGTTGAAATCAAAAAAGCTATTAATGAGGTGCAATCAAAAAATGGAGGCTCTCACTGCTAGGATAAATGAGGCAGAAGAAAGAATTAGTGATATAGAAGACCAAATGACAGAGAATAAAGAAGCTGATCAAAAGAGGGACAAACAGCTACTGGACCACGAGGGGAGAATTCGAGAGATAAGTGACACCATAAGACGAAACAACATTAGAATAATTGGGATTCCAGAAGAAGAAGAAAGTGAGAGGGGAGCAGAAGGTATACTGGAGAGAATTATTGGGGAGAATTTCCCCAATATGGCAAAGGGAACGAGCATCAAAATTCAGGAGGTTCAGAGAATGCCCCTCAAAATCAATAAGAATAGGCCCACACCCCCGTCACCTAATAGTAAAATTTACAAGTCTCAATGACAAAGAGAAAATCCTGAAAGCAGCCCGGGAAAAGAAGTCTGTAACATACAATGGTAAAAAATATTAGATTGGCAGCTGACTTATCCACAGAGACCTGGCAGGCCAGAAAGAGCTGGCATGATATTTTCAGAGCACTAAACGAGAAAAACATGCAGCCAAGAATACTATATCCAGCTAGGCTATCATTGAAAATAGAAGGAGAGATTAAAAGCTTCCAGGACAAACAACAACTGAAAGAATTTGCAAATACCAAACCAGCTCTACAGGAAATCTTGAAAGGGGTCCTCTAAGCAAAGAGAGAGCCTACAAGTGGTAGATCAGAAAGGAACAGAGACCATATACAGTAACAGTCACCTTACAGGCAATACAATGGCACTAAATTCATATCTCTCAATAGTTACCCTGAATGTGAATGGGCTAAATGCCCCTGTCAAAAGACACAGGGTATCAGAATGGATAAAAAAACAAAACCCATCTATATGTTGCCTCCAAGAAACACATTTTAAGCCCGAAGACACCTCCAGATTTAAAGTGAGGGGGTGGAAAAGAATTTACCATGCTAATGGACATCAGAAGAAAGCAGGAGTGGCAATCCTTATATCAGATCAATTAGATTTTAAGCCAAAGACTATAATAAGAGATGAGGAAGGACACTATATCATACTCAAAGGGTCTGTCCAACAAGAAGATTTTTTAACAATTTTAAATATCTATGCCCCCAATGTGGGAGCAGCCAACTATATAAAACCAATTAATAACAAAAAATCAAAGAAACACATCAACAATAATACAATGATAGTAGGGGACTTTAACACTCCCCTCACTGAAATGGACAGGTCATCCAAGCAAAAGATCAGCAAGGATATAAAGGCCTTAAATGACACACTGGACCAGATGGACATCACAGATATATTCAGAATATTTCATCCCAAAGCAACAGAATACACATTCTTCTCTAGTGCACATGGAACATTCTCCAGAATAGATCACATCCTCGGTCCTAAATCAGGACTCAACCGGTATCAAAAGATTGGGATCATTCCCTGCATATTTTCAGACCACAATGCTCTAAAGCTAGAACTCAACCACAAAAGGAAGTTTGGAAAGAACCCAAATACATGGAGACTAAACAGTATCCTTCTAAAGAATGAATGGGTCAACCGGGAAATTAAAGAAGAATTGAAAAAAATCATGGAAACAAATGATAATGAAAACACAACGGTTCAAAATCTGTGGGACACAACAAAGGCAGTCCTGAGAGGAAAATATATAGCGGTACAAGCCTTTCTCAAGAAACAAGAAAGGTCTCAGGTACACAACCTAACCCTACACCTAAAGGAGCTGGAGAAAGAACAAGAAAGAAACCCTAAGCCCAGCAGGAGAAGAGAAATCATAAAGATCAGAGCAGAAATCAATGAAATAGAAACCAAAAAAAACAATAGAACAAATCAACGAAACTAGGAGCTGGTTCTTTGAAAGAATTAATAAAATTGATAAACCCCTGGCCCGACTTATCAAAAAGAAAAGAGAAAGGACCCAAATAAATAAAATCATGAATGAAAGAGGAGAGATCACAACTAACACCAAAGAAATACAAACTATTATAAGAACATACTATGAGCAACTCTACGGCAATAAATTTGACAATCTGGAAGAAATGGATGCATTCCTAGAAACATATAAACTACCACAACTGAACCAGGAAGAAATAGAAAGCCTGAACAGACCCATAACCAGTAAGGAGATTGAAACAGTCATTAAAAATCTCCAAACAAACAAAAGCCCAGGGCCAGACGGCTTCCCGGGGGAATTCTACCAAACATTTAAAGAAGAACTAATTCCTATTCTCCTGAAACTGTTCCAAAAAATAGAAATGGAAGGAAAACTTCCAAACTCATTTTATGAGGCCCGCATCACCTTGATCCCAAAACCAGACAAGGATCCCACCAAAAAAGAGAGCTATAGACCGATATCCTTGATGAACACAGATGCGAAAATACTCAACAAAATACTAGCCAATAGGATTCAACAGTACATTAAAAAGATTATTCACCACGACCAAGTGGGATTTATTCCAGGGCTGCAAGGTTGGTTCAACATCCGCAAATCAGTCAATGTGATACAACACATCAATAAAAGTAAGAACAAGAACCATATGATACTCTCAATAGATGCTGAAAAAGCATTTGACAAAGTACAACATCCCTTCCTGATCAAAACTCTTCAAAGTGTAGGGATAGAGGGCACATACCTCAATATCATCAAAGCCATCTATGAAAAACCCACCGCAAATATCATTCTCAATGGAGAAAAACTGAAAGCTTTTCCGCTAAGGTCAGGAACACGGCAGGGATGTCCATTATCACCACTGCTATTCAACATCGTACTAGAGGTCCTAGCCTCAGCAATCAGACAACAAAAGGAAATTAAAGGCATCCAAATCGGCAAAGAAGAAGTCAAATTATCACTCTTCGCAGATGATATGATACTATATGTGGAAAACCCAAAAAGACTGCACTCCAAAACTGCTAGAACTTATACAGGAATTCAGTAAAGTGTCAGGATATAAAATCAATGCACAGAAATCAGTTGCATTTCTCTACACCAACAGCAAGACAGAAGAAAGAGATATTAAGGAGTCAATCCCATTTACAATTGCATCCAAAACCATAAGATACCTAGGAATAAACCTAACCAAAGAGACACAGAATCTATACTCAGAAAACTATAAAGTACTCATGAAAGAAATTGAGGATGACACAAAGAAATGGAAAAAATGTTCCATGCTCCTGGATTGGAAGAATAAATATTGTGAAAATGTCTATGCTACCTAAAGCAATCTACACATTTAATGCAATTCCTATCAAAGTACCATCCATCTTTTTCAAAGAAATGGAACAAATAATTCTAAAATTTATATGGAACCAGAAAAGACCTCGAATAGCCAAAGGGATATTGAAAAAGAAAGCCAACGTTGGTGGCATCACAATTCCGGACTTCAGGCTCTATTACAAGCTGTCATCATCAAGACAGCATGGTACTGGCACAAAAAACAGACACATAGATCAATGGAACAGAATAGAGAGCCCAGAAATAGACCCTCAAATCTATGGTCAACTAATCTTCGACAAAGCAGGAAAGAATGTCCAATGGAAAAAAGACAGCCTTTTCAATAAATGGTGCTGGGAAAATTGGACAGCCACATGCAGAAAAAATGAAATTGGACCATTTCCTTACACCACACACAAAAAAATAGACTCAAAATGGACGAAGGACCTCAATGTACGAAAGGAAATCCATCAAAATCCTTGAGGAGAACACGGGCAGCAACCTCTTCGACCTCTGCCGCAGCAACATCTTCCTAGGAACAACGCAAAAGGCAAGGGAAGCAAGGGCAAAAATGAACTATTGGGATTTCATCAAGATCAAAAGCTTTTGCACAGCAAAGGAAACAGTTAACAAAATCAAAAGACAACTGACAGAATGGGAGAAGATATTTGCAAACGACATATCAGATAAAAGGACTAGTGTCCAGAATCTATAAAGAACTTAGCAAACTCAACACCCAAAGAACAAATAATCCAATCAAGAAATGGGCAGAAGACATGAACAGACATTTCTGCAAAGAAGACATCCAGATGGCCAACAGACACATGAAAAAGTGCTCCATATCACTCGGCCATCAGGGAAATACAAATCAAAACCACAATGAGATATCACCTCACACCAGTCAGAATGGCTAAAATCAAACAAGTCAGGAAATGACAGATGCTGGCGAGGATGCGGAGAAAGGGGGAACCCTCCTACACTGTTGGTGGGAATGCAAGCTGGTGCAGCCACTCTGGAAAACAGCATGGAGGTTCCTCAAAATGTTGAAAATAGAACTGCCCTATGACCCAGCAATTGCACTATTGGGTATTTACCCTAAAGATACAAATGTAGTGATCCAAAGGGACACATGCACCCGAATGTTTATAGCAGCAATGTCCACAATAGCCAAACTATGGAAAGAACCTAGATGTCCATCAACAGATGAATGGATCAAGAAGATGTGGTATATATACACAATGGAATACTATGCAGCCATCAAAAGAAATGAAATCTTGCCATTTGCAACAACATGGATGGAACTAGAGCGTATCATGCTTAGCGAAATAAGTCAAGCAGAGAAAGACAACTATCATATGATCTCCCTGATATGAGGAAGTGGTGATGCAACATGGAGGCTTAAGTGGGTAGAAGAATAAATGAAACAAGATGGGATTGGGAGGGAGACAAACCATAAGTGACTCTTAATCTCACAACAAACTGAGGGTTGCCGGGGGGAGGGGGTTTGGGAGAAGGGGGTGGGATTATGGACATTGGGGAGGGTATGTGATTTGGTGAGTGCTGTGAAGTGTGTAAACCTGGTGATTCACAGACCTGTACCCCTGGGGATAAAAATATATATAAAAAAAAAAAAAAAAAATTAAAAAAAAAAAAAAAAAAAAAAAAAAAAAAAAAAAAAAAAAAAAAAAAAAAAAAAAAAAAAAAAAAAAAAAAAAAAAAAAAAAAAAAAAGAAGTGACATGTAGACATGTCATAAAATACAGACTGTACTGAAGGTCGAAAAAAAGCAAGGCAAAGCAAAGAAAAAAAAATGAATAATGTGATGATAACTTCTGTACTTCGTAAAATCATTTTTACTTGCTTTACAGCTGCTCAAATGCCTAAAACTAAGACTTATCTTTGTTTCTTCCAAAAAATATTTTTGCTTTACTTTCTGCATAAACTTTTCCAGGAACTACTTACTGGTATAAGATTTTGACTGTTGATGCTGATTTTTTGTCATGAAATGTATAACTTTCTATCCTTTGTTTTGGGGAGAATAGTGATATATATAATTCTGGTAAAAGCATATAGTGAAACTTTGAAGAATTAAAATCATATATTAACATACATTTTACAGCCCATGTGTAGTTTGAAGAACATCCTAGACAATATAGAGCAGCCTAAAGCCCTTTTAACTAGTCATGTAGAAACAAAATACACAAATATTATATAAAATAAGCTAATTCATTTTTAAGCACAAAATGCGAAGACCTGATACAAGGTTACCGACTCTAGCATCTGTAGGGTTACCAGTGTATTATATTTTTTTTAAAAACAAATTAGTAAAAATTAGGACCACTCTCTCAATATCATGAGAATTGTATATACTGGTTCCTTTGCTTGCAGTACTGTTTTCTGCCCTTTACCTACTTGATTTTTTCCCCAAGTTTTAAATCTCAAGTCTCTCCAAAACACCTATTAGGCTGTTAACAACATTTACGGGACTTTATTGGAATTGATTGTTGATTGACTAACACAAGTACTGCATGAATAAGAGATTGTTCTCTTCCTAGATTTTAGTGCAATACCTAGGACATAGGGCATAGTTTGCAAAAGTTCCATCACACCTTCCAAATTATGTGGCCTGACATAAAGTTCACCAGCCTGTTTGGAAGTCTGAACTATCAAAAAGCCAAGATTGTGGCTGTGATTGGTTCTCTGTCTCTGTGGGTTCAGAATTTCTTTATTCCTAAGATCATCTGTTACATCCGGTTGTTATTTAACAGATTGTTTCTGTGGTCCCCCTGACTCCTTTCCCAAGAGAAGGAAAACAGGAGAGGAAAGAAATTTTTTATAGGTGGTTGGATTTGAATTGTTCACCTGAGATCAAGGATTGTGTCTTTGATTCAGTACATAACATACTATTGGAGTACAATAAATAAGTAATAATGGTGGTGGTGAAGAATTCACGAGTAGACCATCTGAAGTCCTTAAAAATAAGAATGAAAAATACTGTTCTTCTAAGTTCTAAGTTCAAGTGAAGAGAGTGTTTATGATACATTTCTGTTTCATAGAAATCTTAATTCTGCAACAAATAATACTTAGGTCTTGACATTCCATATTCCTAAGAAAAAAGACCAATTTATTTTTCTTTACCATAAGAAATATAGAGAAAGATACAAGGTGTTCTAGAAATTTTAAACTATGATCAAGAGCTCTTACAACATTAATGGCCATGTAGAACAGTAAATTTGAAAAAAGAAACAAAGCAGTTTTAAGAATCTGGTGATAGGAATGTCAGCCCACCTGAGAATAGCTCTGAACCCTGAACCTTAGCTACTGAACCCAGCCAGACTGGGTAAGGAGACACATCCCGAGTCAAACTGCTGGCTGTCTTGTCAGCTCTATTTGAAGTTAGTTTTTTCCCCTTGAAGATTTCCCGTTTCCTCTCAAGTTCATGGCAATGTAGTAATGATTCGATACTACATGTATGTTTCTGAGCATTTTTAACAGCTTTGTCACTATTGTCGTTGATGCATTTAATTCGGTGACCCTCAGATTGGCATGTTGGCAGTTGGGCAGTTTCATCAATTTAAGGAAAAGAAGAGCAGAAATCTTCAAAAGGAAATGTAAAATGACCTTTTTGTGTCAGTGACAGAAACAAAGGCCTATTTATGAATTTAGAATGTTGGGGATGCATATGGAGAATGTTAAGAAACTGTGTTTGCTTTTATTCCTGTAAATGGTGAGAGCCTGATCTTCAAAAAAAAAAAACCAAAACAAACAGCCTCACTGATATGAAGTCATGTAACAGTTAAGCATGATAGCAATGAGTTACTATTTATTAAATTAATAAACTTTAGCTTAAAAATCATATATTTATTGTGGGATCATATAGGAGAAGTGAGACATATTCCTCCAGTTATTTATGGTGGGATTTATAATGCTCTTGGGATAATAAATTTATTTTCAAGTTATCACACTATTCTGTTTTCACTCAAACTAATTCCAAGGTTCCAGCCTGGTCCAGGGACTGCCCTTGGTTTGGGAGATTTGGGAGTCCACCGTCTTTCATGGGGAAGACATCTGGGGCGCATTGGTAAATTCTCTAGTTCTAGATTCTCAATGTTTAGCAAAAAAGATCAAAAGGACCAAGGTCCCAAGAATCAACTTAATATCTTCAAGGAACATGCCAGCTCGCTACTACTGGTCATTCAGATCAGGCCTGTATGTCTAGAGCTAGATCAGGATCAAGGCCTGCAGTCCTATGTGCATTTTTCATTTTGCTGAGTTTGGGGTCTGGAAGCCAGGTGCCGTGTGTAATCATCCTTGTGCGTTCGTACCTACTTTGTGCTTGACCTTCTACTAAGTACCCAGCAAAAGTTTGTTGAGTCAATAAATGAATTTCGTTCCCTTGTGAAGAGTTCTAAAATCTTTTAGAGCTCTTTCTCTTCCTATATTTTATGCAAGGAAGATAGTGGTAGCTGTACATGGATTGAATACCAAAAGACACACTGAAGAGTGGCGAGTTTGTTGGAACTGATAAGCTTGCTGGTGAGTAAGGACAGACTTGCATAAAGCAGTAAGATAAATGCTCATGGAGCTTGAAAAGCTAGATTTATTTGGACTAGGGTGGTTAGGGAAGATTTTTGAGAACTTGTATTTGAGCTTGATTTTGAGGGATGATAGGGTTTGAATAAGGAATTCCGGGCAGGGAGAGTTACGTGAGCAGAGACAGGATGCTGCTGGCCTAGTCACAATCAAGGTCAAGCTAGGAGTCGTGTGTTGCTTTTCTTTGTTCTGCAATGATCATAATTTTGTTTGTTCCTGTAATTCTTTCATGCTTTCAGAATACACCCATACCCATATATAACCTTATAACTTTTTTGTGTGATAAACGTATTACTGATGAGATTCAGAAAAGTTGGGAAGACTCTGTGGCCACCGCTTTTCTTTTGCGCCTAAGTCATCTGTATTTTTTTATTGAAGCCATTTTGCACACAAAGGACAGTATCTTCCAGGTAAAGGCCTGGTCTCTGGACATGAAATAGAACAGGGTTTGTTGAGCCAGAGGGCTGGTGTAGAGCAGGTAAGAAAAGGAGGAGAGAGATGAGCTTTTATCCAGTACTTTCCCTGTGTGAGACAACATTCTCAGAATTGAAGATATGTTAACTTACTGAATAGTTAAAACACCCCTATGGGTATATGGTATTTTCCGCTGCTATTACTCTCATTATTTCCACAGTGTAAGGCCTACTGGGTGCTGGAGAAGGATGTGAACACAACAGCCCTGCTCCAGAGCCCACACGTTCATAGTGGCTGGGTGTATGGGCTCGGAGAGGGATTCTTCTAAGCCCAGAGTCACCTCTTGCTAACCCTGTGATCCTGGTGCCACGAACAGCCTCTTCCAGAAGGCTTCAGTTTCCTCATTTGTGAAAATGAGGACAATGGTAGCTCCTGTCTCTAGGCTTGTATGAAGATTAAAGAAGTGGTATCTGTAAAGCCCCTGCTTACTACTAATGCTGTTTCTATTATGTCCTAATCATTTGGACATAGAATTGTTTTAAGTTTTACTTGTTCTCAAAGTACGAAGGAACTGAGGAGCCTCAAAATCCCTCCCCTTCTGGGCTCAGAGCATTGTACTTGGCCTTAGAGCGCTTCTGACTGGCATGGTGGTAGCCTTTGCCTAGAAACCTGTCATTCAGTTAGGTTTCAAGATCTGTTGTTAAATGTCTGACATATTGATAACAGGGGGAAGTACTACTTTTATATTTTAATACCTTTTTTTTTTGAATATAGGAGTTTTATTTCTTAGGTTGTAAAGTTAACATTTTAATCTGCCTCATTTTTACATAGATAATATCCAATTACAATAAAATTATATTTATATTATATATATATTTTATACATTATATATATAAATTATGTTTAAAAAGTAAAAACGTGATCTTAACGAACCAAGCTACTTTGAGATTTGAGATTTGGGAGGGATAACAAATTGACAGAATATGAATTTGGTAATGGAACAAGCAGCAGTGTGTAGGACTATTGTTATAAACCATTTCTGCATGTATTTATTAGAAAATTATCATTGCACATATAGAAATTCTGAGACCTTAACATTCCTAGATATTAAAAATTTCTTTCATAGGGTGTTTCTGGATTTTTTGAATATAAGTTTATGTTTTACATGGCATCATTTAATACATTTTAAAAACACTCCACTAATTTCTGAACATATTTGGTTTGTAATGAAAGTTAAATATTCAGCAATTAGAAAGGAAGGGGGGGAAAAGCTAGTTCACTTTAAGATACCACAATACATAAAAAAATACTTGCTCCACTTCCTAAGTAGCATCTGAAGACTAAATATATAGATTCACCAGAAATGATGTTCATGAACAATGATCTTTAGAAGTTAATTGGGCTTGGGAAGTCCACAAGATTTTGCTGAGCTAATATTTAAACTATCATTTAACACAGTTTGAAGGAGAATTATATAGGTGCCCTGAGCCCAGAATTATAAGAATAATACCCCAAGCTCACTTCTGTTTTATGTTGTGAATAGTTGGTAGAGTGTTGAATAGTGTTCTCTAGAAAATTCATGTTTACTAAGAACCTCAGAATGTGACCTTATTTGGAAATAGAGTGTTTGCAGATACAATCAGTTAAATTAAGATGAGTTCTCACTGGATTAAAGTGGGCCCTAAATCCAGTGATCAGTGCCCTTATAAAGAGAGACGCACAGCTCTACGGAGAGATGGACAGGGAAGACGGCCATGTGAAGATGGTGGTAGGAACTGGGATGACACAGCTATAAACCAGGAATGCCTCGCATTGCCAGCAACCACCCAAAACTAAAGGAGCCAAGGTAGAATTCTTGCCTAGTCTTTGAGGAGGAAACGTGGCCCTGCTGACACCCTGATTTTGGACTTCTAGACTTGAGGGTGCTTAGACCATAGATTTCTGCTGTTTTCAGCCACCTAGCTTGTGGTCACCTCTGGCAGTCCTAGGAACCTAATACAGTTGGTTAAGTTTAATGTGGGGTGTAGTTTACAAAAGGCATTCATTATTGAAGGTAGATATAAACAAATTAAATTTTAAATTAAAAACAAAAAGCAACAAAAAAAGGAGGTGCCTAGGTGGCTCAGTTGGCTAAGCATCTGTCCGATTCTTGATTTCAGCTCAAGTCATGATCTCAGGGTTATGAGATCAAGCCCATGTCGGTCTCTGTGCTGGGCATGGAGCCTGCTTGAGATTCTCTCTCTCCCCTGTCCCTTTCCCTGTCCCTATGCCCCTCCCTCTAAAAATAAAACAAAACAAAACAAAATTTAAAATTTTTGTTTATACTCCGAATACTAGTAATTTTTTTTATTTGTAAAGGATAGTTCTAGTTTCTGATGCATCTTTAAGTAAAGGACACACAGCATATTAGTAAAGCATGGCCTGTCATTTTGGGTTCATTTCAGCCTAAGAAGTACTTCTCATATTTTATCAATCCAAATTCCTGTTCTGGTTAAGATGCTGAAAATAACTTCAGAACAGAAAAATGGAAAGCTATTTCCAGGAGGAAAAAAGGAATTAAAAAACATTTAAAAATGGGATTCAAGTAGAATCTTCATTTTAAATAAACCATTTATTGACATTTTCTAAAAATTTGGTAAATAATGAGATTGTCCTTAAATTAGGTAAGGAAGGCATCAAATCCTTAAATAAGAGTGGACATAAAAAACAACAACAACAACAACAAACGACTGTGGAACAAGAAAGAACATTTTTTCTTCATGCTGGCTCTGTTATCTGCTCAGAAAAAATTATCTCAGAAATGGCCCAAATTTTTACTGACTCTTAAAAATTAATGTATTTTCAGTTTTTTAAAAAAAGATTTTATTTATTTACTTGTCAGAGAGGGAGAGAGAGAGCACAGGCAGAGGGGAGCAGCAGGCAGAGGGAGAAGCAGGCTCGCTGAGTCCAACTTAAGGCTTGATCTCAGGACGCTGGGATCATGATCTGAGCTGAAGGCAGATGCTTAACCGGCTGAGCCACACAGGTGCCCTTATATTTTCAGTTTTTATTTATTTCTGTGAAATGATACCATCCGAACTCAAGCTTTTATGTCCATGATTCATTCTGCATGAAAATTTTTAATTTTTTACATCATCTTGAAATGAAGCAATAATCAAAGGAATAACTAATTATTGAGTATTTATTGAGTACCTGTTATGTGCTACATGCCTTGCCAAGTGCTAAGGATGTAGTAATAAGAATAACAGTGTCAAGCAGTATTTATTGAATGCCTACTTTGTGCCAGCCACTGTACTGAGCACTTTATGTATATTAACTCATTTAATTCTCATTATCCTTACCTAAGGGACGTTATTATTATCTCCTCCTTCCAGATGAAGAAACAATCAAGTGTAGAGTCCAAGATTTGAACCTAGGCAGTGTGAACCCAAGTCCTCAGTCTTAAGCATGATGTCATACTACATCCTTACCGAAAAAATGAGGGACTTTCTCTCAGGGAACTGGTGGCTTTTGTGAGAAGGTAGACCATCTACATGGATACTTACAATAGAGGTTCCCAGTGAGAAGGGAGGGTGATCTGTTTGAGGGCCTTCACGGTGGGGGTGGAGGAACGTGACATTGGAGTTAGGGAAAACTCGACAGGACTTAATGAGTCAAGTGGATGCCGAGGTGGTTTCCTAATTGCTCAGCCATTCAGTCAAGATTTACCCCTACCTTGAGCTTCTGGTTAGAAGTGAGCAAAACAACAAATACGCACTTTATGTTGAGAAAGATTTTGTTTAATTTGGAGACATGTCACAGAGGCATGCCACTTGGAGACTTGACTTCTGAAGCTCAGAGAGTCTTCCCAGACTTACGTGGATTGGCAAGGTATGGTTAAACTCCTGTTGTGCCTGGTGTAGAGCAGAAACGGTTCGGTGGTGGTGGACGCTGGAAACTCCCTATTCCTATAATCAGACTTTTACTTTTGATTACTGATAGGATGCCTAGAATTGAAATCATGACTCTATCTTCATAATAGCTATAAAGAGGGGCGCCTGGGTGGCTGTCTTGGTTGAGCATCCTACTCTTGGTTTCAGCTCAGGTCACGATATCAGGGTCATGAGATCGAGCCCCGTGTTGGGCTCTGCCCTTGGCGAGCGGGGAGTCTGCTTCTCTCACTCTGCTCTAATGCCCCTCTAAAATATATAAGTAACTCTTTAAAAAAATAGCTATAGGGGCGCCTGGGTGGCTCAGTGGGTTAAGCCGCTGCCTTCGGCTCAGGTCATGATCTCAGGGTCTTGGGATCGAGTCCCGCGTCGGGCTCTCTGCTTGGCGGAGAGCCTGCTTCTCTCTCTCTCTCTTCCTGCCTCTCCATCTACTGTCAAATAAATAAATAAAATCTTTAAAAAAAAATAAAAAATAGCGATAAAAGAGCTGCATTCAATAATGAAGAGTCCGATCAAAAGGAACTTTGTCAGTGCTCTCTTCATCACCAAGCTTTACAAGCATAGGTTTCCCAGGGCAGTCCAATTTATATCACTTTTCCTTTTCTTTATGTCACTTTTTCCCCCATAATTTTCAGATTTTCAGAGTGCCAATAAATGAAAACGGATTATATTCTTAGATTGGAACATACTGGGAGATAAGAGAAAAATGTGTAAATTATTCAGATAAGTTTTCAAAATAAGTATAAAAATTTTGATTTCTCAGCCAAACATCTTCAAGTACAATCTATTTCATCAGAAAAGCCCACATGACCAAAATTTACAGAAAACTTACTGTAGAATTCATGCACAAAGTGCATGTTTATGAGCAAAGGCTGAATTCCATACTCTTAAATCTTGCCTAGACTTTTCTGTCCTCCCTGTCAAATGTTGTTTTTCTACACCACGTCCTCTTTAGGTGATATTCTTACTGATGAGAGAGTGGGAAAACTAACGACAAATTGATTGCTAGTTGACACTAACTTTTGGTAATCTAAAATCAAATCTTCCTCTCAGAAGTGATTTGAAATGGAACTTTCAGTTCAGTTTTGGAAGTTCGAGAAGCCTGCTTTTGAGCAGCTTAATGATCACTATAATATTTCCTGTATTACTGTCCAATTCAATACATGGAATGACTGAACTGTGGTCACACTAGTTGTGAGCACACAGGCAAGAAGGAAAGTAGTTAAGCATCTCGCTGTGTGTGAACACTTTGAGGGCAAGGAGACACCATGCACCTTGCCCACCTATTATGAAGAAGCTTTTTGCTGTCGTGTCAAGTGAAAGCGAGTTAATTGGGTGAGGCTGTGGAGCATGTTAGGGGCCTGGTAAAGGGTTGCTGTCTGACAGCTGAATGTCAGCAAAAGCCAGTCAAGTGTAGCTGAGAGACAGAGACCTGTCACAAAGTTCCCGCAGACCGGAGCACAGTTAGGAAGCTGAAATACAGTTCCGTCTCACTTTCTCCCTCATTGAATCCAAGCACCTTAAAAAGATTTTACACTGTATGTGTCAACTCCTGTTCACTAAGCTGTTTTTCCCTCTCACTGTCCTGCATTCAAATGATTGAACAAAAGATGCTAATGTTTTAGCAAAGTGAAATGTAAATCCCCTCTTTTCTCCTTTTCTGCCCAAGCAGAGAGATGCTTGACTCAAAAGAAACTTAGAAGGTTTCCATCATACAATTAGATCGCCTCCAAATTTGGCCTATGATGGAATTTTTTTCCCCCAGAGAGTATAAAAAATTAAAAATTAAAAGCTGTATGGGAAGAATGCATTTTTTCTTTGATGCACAAAATCGAGCTTTTAAGGGTTCCTGCCTGGGGGTCTGGAGAGTGGATAGTTGGCAAGATAACTTTCCTCTTGCCTATTGTCATGGGCTTCTTTCCCTCTCTTTCCGGGTGCCCTAGCGTAAAATGCCGTAATGAAACTCACCAGAAGGTCATGAAAGATAAACCTAGAAAGAAGCAGTGAGGTCCCTCCTGAAACTGTAGATGCTCCAGAAGGGAGGCATTGAAGGAAGTCAGAATTAAAGAAAATGAAACTTTGTGAATTAAAAAATATTTTTGGAGAGAGAAAAGTTGAGTATCAAAACATGGCCTTCCTGTTGGTTTTCTTTGGAATACAGATTAGAGGAAGTCTGTATATTCGACAGCACGCCAGCATCTGGGGCACGTGCTAGGTGCCAGAACCCAGTGAAGACACCTGGTGATAGAGAAACAGTGAATGCTGTCCTTGGGAACTCCCTGTGATGGAAATGTGACTGTCGAGCCCATGCAGTGTGGCTGGTGTGAATGAGGAACTGAACTTTCATTTTTTAAATGGAATTTTACATTGGATAAAATTTAATTAATTAAAACTGAAATGACTGTATGTGGCCCGTGGCCACTATATTGAGCTGCAAACAGATTGTGAGACTATGTTGCCATGACACAGAGCAGGGACCTCCAACCCAGATGTGAGGTGACAGGTGGCCGGGAAAGTCTGGGGGCAGGGCGATCCCCAAGGTGAGTTATGAAAAACAGGAAAAACCTCCTTTTAAAGAGAAGGATTAGCATGACAAGGATCTCGGACAGGAGAAAGTGGGCGTGCTGATAGGTCCTGGGGAGCAGAGGTGTTTTATGGGAAATCACCTCGATGCCATGGTCGCCTCTAAGCTCATGGCCAGTCCCGTTATGCCAGAGGTCACAGAACAGAAGGTCTCACAGAGCACATTAAGATACCCAAATACATGACTGACTGATCAGATCAAGTTAAGACACACGGGCGGAAGCAGAAGCGTGGTAGGGAGCCACCAGGGGAAGGACTGTACTTCCTGACTGGGTGGTCATATGTGATCTTGGGACCTGTGTGTCTCGGCTGCATCAGCCTTTTCTACTCACCGTGAGGTTGTGAGGACCAGGGCGGAGGTTTGACACAGGGGGCTTGGGAGATAGAGGCGCCTGGGCCATTCACCCCGCTTCCCTTCCAGGAGAGATGCAGGACAAAGATGTCCGCCCGCAGCCATAGCTTGCCACTTCCCGCTGCTGAACGGTCTTGAGTTTTGTCTGCAGCTCTCGGGCCGATTTTAAGAATGATGCTAGCCTGGAGGACACATATCTCTTTCTTATGGTGTGGTCTCTCCACCCCCCGTCTGACTATAAGTAACCCGTTTTCTAGGGCACTAACTTACTACATTCTCAACAGGTGGATCTGCCGCATCTCACAGATGACTGGCTGCCTCATCCTTTAGGCTCAACACTTATTTCGAGTTTCATCTATCCAATTTTTTTTTTCTCATCTCCAATAGCAAATTTGAATACTCTCAAATAATAATCAAATAAAGAAGAGATGAAGGAGGCAATAGAGAGACCAAAGAGGTAACTTGTATACAAATATTAAAAGTGCATTTAAGTTAGAGAAAATGAAGAGACACCTTCTTAAATAACTAAAAAAAATATATGTACATATATATATATGTACATATATAATATATATATATATATATATATATATATATATAACAGCTTGAAAGCCTGTGTTGAAATATCATCTTGTGAACATCCTACCCTGAGCCCAAACTGCATTTCAAATGCAGGCCAGGCTTTTCTGAAAATCGGCGTGCGGGCTCTGAGGAAGCTCATTTGAATGGGGTTTTGGTGACTGGTGAAGGACGAGTGGAGATTCTGTGGGCAGGTGCCCAGAGGAGGAGCTGGGAGGTGGAGAGACCTGCCTAGTGCCTAGCCTCCCCCCAGGCCTAGGGCCTGGCATCTGGACTCTTAGAAAAAGGCCCTCTGGGTGGAAACGGAAGGGAATGTTTTATGACAGACACGGTGAGACACTGGGTTCATCAGACTTGTCACGGTTTTCAAGTGATGTGGGTGGGGGGCGTATATGGCCAGTTCTGTGTAGAGACATCACCCATATGACACAGCTGGTTCACTGGAGGCAGCAGCCGGGGGAGAGACCCGACAACTCTTGGCGGGGACTGTGTGGGGCATTTGAGGTCTTGGGTGAGCAAGTCGGGGAAGACCCAGGGAAATGTAACTCATTCCTGGAACCTTGTCTATATCCACAGAACAATGAAGCTGGTAAACACCCAGTACCCCGGACATCAAAACTTAACACTACGAGAAATAGCAGCTGCGTGGTTATGTAGTATTTCAGCAAATTATTATTGAAGGAGAACTGGCCCCAGAGTCCGATCAGTTAAGGACAGTGAGAGCTCCCCTGAGGACACAGTTTTTGTGGGTGTAGTTCACCACTCTTTCCCAGGACCTAGACAACATCTGGCACCTTGTAGGCACTCAATAGGTTATTTCTCAAAAGAATTAATGAATATTGCTGATTTTTAGGATCCTGACGGTGGATGTGGGTTTAGATATGTTTTATGCATTATGCAAACATGGGGAAAACCCATCATATGGAATTGATAATGTAGGGAATGGATTCCTGAAATGTAATCTGTAGGTGTATTATTTTGGAATTTTTGTGGTCGCTGTGTTATTCTCACAGTTCTATGGGATGTTCTCCCTAGAGATATGGGTTTGGTTTGAGACTTTGGGAAATGGCCCGCTTCTATGAGAAAGAACATTCCTGCCTATCATGTAAAGGAAATGTCATTGCCAGCTAAGTGATTTGTTTTGGAACATACTCCCCAGTGCTTGCTGTGATGTGAAGGCATTCCGCAGATGTGGACCTCAGATCATGTGATTTGTCTTCCATCTTGAAGGGTCTCTCTCTCACTGGGCGATAGAGAGACCATGTTCTTTTTTTAGCTGAAGATAATTGAAGGTAACCAGCCACTCCAGAAAGACCCAGCTGTAGCAGCAGTCAAAGGGAATAAAGACTGTTCGTGGCATTCTGTGAAGAACTGCTAGAAATTTTGGGTGTGATAGAGTAGAATGAGGGAATGTAACTTAAAACAGCAGTGTGTGTGTGGGGGGCATGGGAAAAAATGAGTTTCCAATTTCCAAATGTGAGTTTATTGCTGATTTTGTTGAGTGATCGACAGGTACAATGTCACTAAGACTTAGGAAAGTCATCTCTTTCAAACAACTTTAAATTTTAGACAGTTCTTCCCTTCTCCTCTTTACCCAAGTGCATGGTCATAATTCCACCCAGGGAAAAAACATACTGCTAAAAAGGTCTAAATTTATAGCTTTCAGGTTATTATTAAATTTTTGACAGTGAATCAAAAAGGTGTAGCAATTTAAGAGGAAATTCTTGAGTAATGAAAAAGTGGTCAGAACACTTCTGCCTAATGGTTCCCAGATAGAGTGTGACATGTGTACATTCTGACCACAGAAGTTGTAATTTGGCAGCTGGAAGTGCTATTTGGAATAAAACGAAGGCGCACAAGTTGTAAGTAGCCACTCTACATAAGGAGTGGCTTTTGTGCAGGGTCGAGAGACAAGTCACTCCATATAATTATTTGTATTTGCTCCACTTGAGATTGTGGCTGTGGGTTAGATATGGAAGAAGGTGAAAAATAGGAAAGTGGCCTCCAAGAAGTTAAGACCTTTTCGAAACTTGCAAACCACTTGTCTAAAGACCTACCCTCTGAGGCCTTTAGCCAATTACATTTTCATTTCGACTGCACATTTCAGAGTCATAACTGTACTAGAATATGGGTTTCAGTATACATAAAATTAGTCTTTTTTATAAAAAGGTTTTGGTCATAAAAGCAAGGCATGCTTGTTGTAGGTAATTTGGAAAATGCAGAAGTTTTTGGGGGGAAAATGCCAACAATTCCACTAACTCAGAGCAAGTTATCCTATGTGATTTCGTGTATAACCTTTTCACATAGATGGTCTAGCTCAGAGGTTGGCAATGTCTGAGGCCTGTGGACCAAACCCGCCTGCTGCCTGTTTTTTCGTATAGCCTGCAAGCTAGGAATTGTTTTCACATTTTTAAATGGTTGGAAAAAAAAGAGAAAGAAGGCTATTTCGTGATGTGAAAATTATGTGAGATCCAAATTTAAGTGCTCAGGAATTAAGTTTTATAGAACATGGGATACTAATTCATTTTCATATTATCTATGGCTGCTTTGCAGTGATAATGACAGGATTTAGTAGTAATGATAGAGAACGTATGGTCTGCAAAGCATGAATTATTATTTGACCTTTTACGGAAAAAGTTTTCTGACCCCTAGTCAAACCTAAGCGTGTGTCCATGTTATCCATAAGTTCATAACCACAAGTTTTTGTTTTTTTTTTTTTTTTTTTTTTAAGATTTTATATATTTATTTGACAGAGAGATTACATGTAGGCAGAGAGGCAAGCAGAGAGAGAGGAGGAAGCAGGCTCCCTGCTGAGCAGAGAGCCCGATGTGGGACTTGATCCCAGGACCCTGGGATCATGACCTGAGCTGAAGGCAGCGGCTTAACCCACTGAGCCACCCAGGTGCCCCCATAACCATAAGTTTTATGGCTGTATAATATTCCGCCAAGTGGCTATAGCTTACTTAAAGATACTTCTGTTGTTGCATTTGCGATTATTTCCAATTTTTTCTGTTAGTATTGATATAAGGAACCTAGACATAAATGGAATTGTCAGATCAAATAGTATTATCCATTTAAGGCAGCTGCCAAATTATAGTCCAAGTGGTTCTATCAATTTCTACATCACTACCAACTTATAAATGCCTGTTTCATAACACCTTCACTTAAATCTAGTATCAGAATTATTTAAAATGCAGTTTTGATTGGCAACAAATAAATACCTTTTTACTTTCCATTTTTGATGACTATTGGAGGTTATCATTTATTTGTTAATCAACTGTAGTTTTACTTTTGCAAACTGCCAGTTTCATAACCTTTGTTCATAGTTCAAATAGTTTTTTTAAAAAAAATATTTTATTTACAGAGAGCAAGAGAGAGAGAGAGAGCACGAGCAGGGAGGAGGGGCAGAGGGAGAGGGAGAAGCAGACTCCACACTGAGCAGGGATCCCGACACAGGACTCAATCTCAGGATCCCAGGAGCATGACCTGAGCTGAAGGCAGACACTTAACCCTACCGAGACATCCAGATGCCCTGGTTCAAATAGTTTTATAGATAAAAACCAGGGAAAGAAAATTTTGAACTTTCAAAACTCCCCCCCACCATCCACACTCCAAAGATAATGAACGCTTTCTTGTGATTCCTTTTTCAGAAAGAAAAATAAGTATATGTATGCCTGTGTCTTCTGTTTATTTTTAAAATATAAGTGGGTTCTCTCTATCCACACACATATAATTTCAAACCTTTTTTTTCCACTTATATATTAGTATTTACATATACACCTTAATTTTTTTTTTTTTTTTTTGGATGGTTATATTCTATGTGTCATTTCACTTGAATGGCACTTGGTTGGAGGGGTCCTTTAGTTTCACTTAAAAACTCTTTTTCTTTAACAAAACAAAAATGCTTCAGTGAACACATCTCTCTGTTCACCGTGGTGAACTTTTGTGAGTGTGGCCTAAGAAGAAATGCCTGGCAGTGGAATTGCTGGATCAGTGGTCAAGTACAATTAAAATTCTGTCTTCCAGATAGGTTGTACCAGCTTGCATCCCTGCCTACGTGGTCTGAGCTTGTCTCCCAGCAGTGGGTATCATCAGACATCTATATTTTTGCCTATCTTATAGGTGAAGGGTTGTCTTCATTGGTATGTTTTGTATTGTATCTCTCTCTTTTATTTGTTTATTTAAGAGAGAGAAAGAGAGAGAGTGCATGAGGAAGAGCCTGTACCAGCTGGGGGGAAGGAGCAGAGAGAGAGAAGGCAATCTCAGTCGGACTCCATTCTGAGTGTGGAGCCCGACCTGGGGCTTGATCCCAGGACCCTGAGATCATGACCTGAGCCGACATAAGAGTCAGACGCTTAACCGATTGAGCCATCTAGGCGCCCCTTGTGTTGCATTTTTTAAAATTATGAATGAGGCTTAGCACTTTTTCATGTTTATTGGTTATTGTATTCCTCCCTTTCCAACCAAAAGGCCAATTTACATCTGAGGCAGAGACTGCCAGGGTTTCCTGATACCTGTTTTCCCATTGTTTCTTAGTAATAAAACCTCTGAATATTACCTGGTCCACTTGGGGTGGTGGGGGATGTTACAATTTTGACATCCCTGAAGTTTCATTAGACATGTAGCTCAACTTCTGACCAATGGGATGTAAGCAAAAGTGTTTGTGATTTTAGGAAGTGTCTTTAAATATAAATTGTGCTTCCTTCTTGTCTCTCTTCCGTCTGGAATGCAGACAAATGGCTAAAACTTAAGCAATTATTTTGGGCCCTGAGGTTGAAGGCATATACCGAGGCTATGGAACCCAAGATAGAGGCAGTTTGTGTTCCTTTTTGTTTTTCTTTCTTTCTTTTCATTTCTTCTTCTTTTTTTTTTTTCTTGGTTTTTGTTCTTTTGTTGGAATTCCTGATAGCTTCAAACAGTCGTATCAGAGAGAAATAAACTATCTTGTTTAAACCACTGACATTTTGAGTTTTCTGTTACAGCTAAACCCAATCTTTTTTAAAAATTAATTTATTTTTTAGCATCTTAATTTAATTTTATTTTTTCAGTGTTCCAAGGTTGATTGTTTATGCACCAAACCCAATGCTCCATGCAATACGTGCCCTCCTTAATACCCACTACCAGACTCACCCTTCCCCCGACCCCTCGCCCCTCCAAAACCCTCAGTTGGTTTCTCAGAGTCCACAGTCTCTCATGCTTTGTCTCCCCCTCTGATTTACCCCAATTCACTTTTCCTCTCCCATCTCCCAATGTCCTCCATGTTATTCCTTATGCTCCACAAGTAAGTGAAACCATATGATAATTGACTTTCTCTGCTTGACTTATTTCACTCAGCATAATCTCCATTCCCATCCATGTTGATACAAAAGTTGGATATTCATCCTTTCTGATGGCTGTGTAATATTCCATTGTATATATGGACCATATATTCTTTATCCATTCATCTGTTGAAGGGCATCCTGTCTCTTTCCATAGTTTGGTGATTGTGGCCATTGCTGCTATGAACATTGGGGTGCATGTGGCCCTTCTTTTCACTACATCTGTATCTTTGGGGTAAATACCCAGTAGTACAATTGCAGGGTTGTAGTAGGGTAGCTCTATTTTTAATTTTTTTAGGAATCTCCACACTTTTTCTTTTCCCCTTTTTAAAAAAAAATATTTTATTTATTTATTGGACAGACAGAGATCACAAGTAGGCAGAGAGGCAGGCAGAGAGAGAGGAGGAAGCAGGCTCCTTGCTGAGGAGAGAGCCCGATGCGGGGCTCAATCCCAGGCCCCTGGGATCATGACCTGAGCCGAAGGCAGAGGCTTTAACCTACTCAGCCACCCAGGTGCCCCATCCACACTGTTTTTCTTAATATTAGACTACCCTTAGCCTCTTTTCTAATTTGATTTTCTTTTTTCTTTAATAGCATGAGTCTATTGTCAGTTAAGAAAGTCACTCTAGAGGCACCTGAGTGGCTGGATCATTAAGCGTCTGCCTTCAGCTCAGGTCACGATCCCAGGGTCCTGGGATTGAGCCCCGCACTGGGTTCCCTGCTCGGCTGGGAGTCTGGTTCTCCCTCTCCCTCTGCTGCCTCCCCCACTTGTTCTCTTTCTCTGTCAAATAAATAAAATCTTAAAAAAAAAAAAAAAGCAAGTCAATCTTATGGCTGTCATGTGTGTTATGCTACTTTTATCATCTTTTCATTTCAGTTTTCCAGTGACATTTTTTTTCTAAATAGTTTGCCCAAGTTTATATTTATTCAGTTTTTGTACCTTCATATATCCCTGAGTGTGTGGACACATTTTTATGTTTCAAATTCCCTTTGAATTTTTTGCAACTATGTGTTTCTAAGACACAGAGGAAGAAATGGTCACCTTTGCATTTCTTGACCATTTCTGACCTTGCTCCTGGCAGGTGTATCAGAATTACCAGGGCGGGAGCTGGCGAGGAGCACAGGGTTGGGAAAGAAAATAGAAGAAGATAGAACCAAAGTTATTCGGGAAAATTCTTCTACTGTTTTTCCAACCTCAGTCATGTCAGGAAATCAAAACATCCACAGAAGAAAATGGGAATTGTTATCTTGTCAGGCACAAGACATCTTTAAAGTAATTTAAAATTAAAGTTTAAATGTTCGAGCATCACTTAAAACTTCAGTGCTGACTTTTATCTCTGAATATAGCAATATACAAGCTCCTTTGGTGAAGGACTAGAACGTTTATTTTATGTAAATGCTGCAAAATCTATTTATTTACTCCAGTACCATTGATAGTCAAATGTGGGACTATAATAAAATATGTTATCAAAAATATAAACATTTATTTTTATCCTCTAGTATAATCTATGTACTTTTATTTCTCAGCTTCACAGAGATTTGTTGAACCACTGCTCTCTTTATGGAACAGTTTTGGATATAAATTAAGCCCGAGCCAGTCTTCTTTGGGCAGCATGATAAGGTAGTGGTCAAGCCATCTGAAGAAGAATCAGATGGACCAAGAGTCACACCTTTGTCTACCATGTCCCACTGTGCAACATGAAGCAATTTACTGTACTCTCTGAGCCCCGGTCCTTCAACTGCAAAATGAGGGTGACAGTAGTACTTTCTCTTTGAGTTGTTGTGAGAATCAAGATAATGTCTAGCACAGTGCCTGACATATATGCTCGTACATGTTAGCTATAATTATAAATTATAAATTGGAATTTATTGTCATCTGAGAAGAGTTGAGGGAAAGGGGAAGAAGGGAATACTTACCTTTTATATCTATTTTTTTCGTTTTAAATCCTTGTAACAAACCTTAGGAGGGATTATTCTTCCTCCTTCACAGTTAAGGATGCAGACTGACACAGGCTCAGTAACTTGTCAGAGGTCTCACAGTTCATACGTGGCAGGATCAGGTATGGAGCCCAAGGTCTCTCTGACTTCAGAGTTCATATCCTTTCCCAGTATACTGTGCTGCTTTGAATGGGGGGACAGAATCTGTATATACATGAAATGACCAATTAGCCATAGGAGACCAACACCATGTGAGCTGTTTGTTCATCATCAGAAATCTTATTTAGCCCCTGATACACTGCTAAGTGCTAGGAATGCAAAGTCCTGATTCCATTGCCCCTGGTACTCATAATTTTGTAGGGGAGCTGTAAATGCATACAAATAAGTAAAAATAGAAAACTAGACACTCATGAGGGAATGTAGAAGTGTGACTGGGTGTTAGGGAAAGGCGGGCGGGGATCTGGAACAGCCTCACAAAGAAGGAAACGTTGAGCAGAGTCTGAAAGGTGGTGGGAGCCCCTCATCTCACAAAGTACAGAAGGATACTCCGCAGTGGACAGGTAGAAGGTGGGTGTGAAGTGTGGGGAATAATATAGAAGAATAATCCCTCCTAGGATTGTTATAAGGATTAAATGAAATAATAGATATTAAAGGTGTATAAGGGGCTCACAAGTTCCATCTGACAGGATTGCAGAGTACGAGGGAGGAAATGGTAGACAAAGCTGGACAAGGGGAACAAAGAGCCCTATGGGCCCATAGCCAAGGACGTGCTTTGAGGCACCACAAAGACTCAAGGCTGCTCTTCCAGTCACTCTGCTGCATTAACCAAGCAGTCAAGGCCAAACTTGACCCAGATAGATCGCCTTTAGAGCTCCGGCTCTTGAACCATTGTTGAATGTCTACTTGAGGACAAAACTGTTGCAACGTGAATCAAGTATGCTATTAACATCTGCCATCTCTCTTTTCTGTTTGCTTCTATTTCTCTGGTTGCCCTTCCTTCTTAAACTCTCAGTTCAAGGCCTCTTAAGTTGTTCCCTATCTAGAAACTCCTTTACAATACTCCCCTGACTCACGTATCCCACGTATCTTGATGAGAATGAGCTAAAGAGCCAAACTGGTCTGCAGGAAGATTTCTTGACTTACAGGGAAAAGAATGCATGAAATATCCCTACAGGTTTGGCACTGGTAGGTTTGGATTGGTAGCTACAAGGAATAAATATTTAATGATGTGATAGCAGGTGTATGTGTATGTTTATATGTACACATGCATATATATGTACCTGTGTGTGTATATATAATGTATGCACGTAGCAAGTACATATAATACACACACAAATATTGGTCAAGTTCATGTTATAGTATAGTAGTAGTATATAGTATATAGTAGTATATAATATAGTATAATATAGTTATATGTGCCTGTGTGTGTATATATATATATGCATATACACATACAAATACATATATATATATTAATATATATTTCAAGTATATAATAGATCATTCCACAAGAGAAAACTATATATATGATTATTGCCATTATTGCCAACTTCGTGCAGACTTCAATGTTCCATGACACCAGCATGGTGGAACTGGAAGATGGGTAGAATTTGGTTAACTAACATGAAGTCTGTGGAAGGTGGAATACTCTGTGATATTGCATTCAGAGTCTCCAGTGGTAAGAACGCTGTAGTAGATAGAGTAGTAATGGCGAGAGCCTCACTGGAAGGCCCTCTGGTGGGGTACTTGGATTTCTCCATCAGTTTATGTGTCTTTGCACAACCTACTTGAGACCGGTCAATAGTTTACAGAACTTCCAACATCATCATGGGCGTCAAAGACATAAAAAAGGTACTACAGAATTTAACTGAATGAAGCCACATCATCTAAACTGTGGCTAATTTTGTTATCTGTGCACTTAAAAAAAAGATTTTATTTATTTGTGAGAGAGAGAGCATGAAGGTCGGGGGAGGGACAGGGGAGAAGCAGGCTTTCCAGTGAGCAGGGAACCCCATGGTGGGGTTTGATCCCAGGACCCTGGAATCTTGACCTGAGCACGAGGCAGCCACTTAACCAACTGAGCCCCCCAGGCATCCCTCTGTGCAACCTTTTAGAGAACCATGTGCAATGTGCATTCCTCCTCTCTTTGTCCCCCTCAAAATTTGAACTACTGTATTTGGAAAACTGATTTGTGGGTTAACATTGTTCACAAAAATTTGGGTGTTAAGATTATGTCATATGCCATCATACATGGAATTTGGTGGATCTGTAGAACTTCAGAGCTGTAAAGGGTGTGTAGCTCCTTATTTTATAGGTAAGGGGATGTGATATGTGGATGGACTAATTCCCATGCCGGCAATGGCCCAGCTAGACTGCAACAGAAATGGGAGGGAAAACCGTGGTCTTTGGCTCTCCAGTCCAGCTCCTATGATGTGCCTGGCAGAAACCCAAGCATGCAGCTTACTAAATCACACTACCGTGCACTTTTCAGAATACTAGATTCCAGAAGACTTAACTTGATCGTATGTGCCACATTGGAGACAAATAGTTTGGTGTTATTGTTTTGGGAGCCTTGGTCTGCAAGATGGCTGGCTTTCATTTATAGACAACTTATCTAGTGATTATTGTATTATTAGACTAATGCTTTATTTACTTTTTTTTGTTGGGAAAACACTCTTGGAAGACTAAGGTATTAAAGCCTTGAAAAATAGCTATTAGACATGTCCAATTATTGTATTTCATAAAAAATTTAAAATGCAGAAATGTAGTGAACACATTCTGTATTGTGAATATGTATTTAGCTGATGGACTGTAACAGTTCAAATAGAATCATTTACAGCTTATTGAGTAAATAAAAGTGCTTCCATAAAGATTCACCTGACACCTAGCTTTTATTTCAGGTAACTAATCTCTTTTTGAAAAATTGCTTAAATTTAGATTTACATGAGAGAGTATCAGAACACCTCAGCAGTTTAAAAAGTAATTCAAATGACCATGGACTTTACGGATTTAAAATATAAGATCAGGCGGTGAATATTAACTTTTAATGGTCTCTGATAAAAAAGTTATTTAACTGTCTTTTGCTGTCTGTGTTATATTAAAAGTGTTATGATATATTTCTGGATACTATTTGTAACAAGAAAAAAGTTCATATTTACTTTTTCTTGGTGAATTTTTTTTTAAGCATATAATGTGTTACTTGTTTCAGGTGTGCAGCTCTGATTCATCAGTCTTACATAATACCCAGTGCACATTATAACACATACCCTTCCCCGAATGTCCATCACCCTATCCCTTAACCCCCCTCCCCTCCTTGTTTTTTTTTAGCATCACATTCTCAAATCAAGATTTCACCAGAATTTTTGCTGTCTTGTTTACAAGCTATTAAGTGACTTAAAAATCAGATCCCCCCCCCACCCATTTCATGGGGGAAAAAACCCCCTATTTTCTAGGAATGTATGGAGTATAGCAAATTACCCTACCAAAAAAAAAAAAATGTGTTTTTATTTACACAAAAGTCAATCTGTTCACTTGGTGGAGGGCATACCTTTTGGGAGTGCAAATCTTTAAAAAAAATCTCTTTTTTAAAAGTTATATTCCATTGTTAAGACATAAAAGTTCAGAAGCTAACATGCAAAAAGTGAGTCTGATTTGAAATACTAGGGAAATACCCAACATCCCATTTCAAGATGATGTAGTTAAAAAAAAAATGTTAGATTAGATGAAAAGATGCTTTTGGTCAACCTGGTAGAAAAATAGACATATTAAAAAGTTAAGATGAGACAGGGCAAAAGAGGACCCCCCACCATAGAGTACCAAGATCCATCGAATATTAAGGAGAAATGAGCAAAAAAAGAACTCCCCTCCTATAAAGTACCAAGATCCATTGAATACTAATGAGAAATGAGTTAGAGGCCTTCCCTAAAGGACAGTCTCCCTAATGTATAATGTGCTGGGTTGATGGAATCATGAGAACAAGAAAGGAAACTTACAGGAACAGAATACAGATTGGAGTAAATCACGTATACCTTTAATATTGCCAATAGGGATGACTGGTCCGTGTGGCGCGATTCTGTTGCTCTGGTTGAAGGCATCAGAACAAAATACCCTCTGAGACTCCCTGACCTACCTTGGTCCACTTTTGCACACTTCTCTCTTCTCATGTATAGTTTTCTTTGACCAGACTTGCGATATAAAGACATAACAAACAAACTTTTGAAGCCTCGCCTGATGGTTTTCTTATATCATAATAAAGAATACTGTGGCTCAGTTTGATTAAGAAGAAAATCAGGCCCTACCATCTCCTGCCTTTCTGGATCTCCCCTTTTCCCTCAGGTCTGACAGAAGGAGAAGTTAGTAGACGGCAATAAAGTCCTCATAGTGGCAATATCAACCAGGTATGATGCTGCCCATTCGGACATACAGGAAAAAAAAATGAGAAAAGATGATTCTAAGAGCTGTAAAAGTGCAAGAATTTGAAACTGTGGTCTCAGATGGAATGAGATGCCTCTGTTCAGGGTCCAGTATTCCAGTTTTGCAAATGAAACCTTATTAACGTTGCTAATCAGGGTCAGCTCCTGATCTCGGGATGTCTTTTTCCTTCCGTCGGGATCAGCTAACCCCTCTCCTTCGTAACGTCATTCAAGTGGTCATTTTAGGTGTTTTTTTTTTTTTTTTTTTTAACTTCAGCATGAAAAGGGATGATTTCCGTCAGCTGTAGGCTTGCAGTGGAGTATCAAGAAATCAAAAGAACAGAGATCAAAGAAAATTGCTGAACTAGGTGTTAGATGCAGCTATCGATTTTTCTCCATTTGTAGTTAAAAAAAAATCCACAAAAATTAGTAACATATACAACAGTTGCATTGCTAATATTTTCCTAAAGCAAAGTGATGGCTTCCCTCTTATTTTTGCATGTAGGAGTGGTTTTATAGAATGTGACATAATAAAGCAGATCCTTATAGTTCTTGCAATTTTATTGCTAAAACTGTAAGAGAATCTACCAAAAAGAGGGTTTTGGTTTTTTTTTAAACTCTGAAATGTAAAGTGCGGTTTTTAATGGAGACACCTATGGAGATACCTATAGCTAGGCTTATTATCTCAAGAGCATTTATTTGCTGGAAATCTGGAAAATTCTGACCTACGATTGATCAATAGTTACTTACTATCAACAAATATCATAAAATAACAATACCTATTTGCTTTACTGATAAGACTTCGTTCATGTTAAGGTTAACTACTGGTTATCAGTGTTACTGAAGGCTTCATCAAAATATTAATTCTGTTTTCAAGTACATCAGGGATGTGTGGATTTTCTTGATTTGACTTCTAGTAGTTTCTGGAAACCAATAATGTTTTAAAATATGTGGCAAATAGTTTCCATGTTGCAATCCCACATATTGATACATGATTTCCAAATACTTTTAATAGAACAGTTTTTATTGAAACAGAGCAGTGGCATTATTATCAAAGGAAAAGGCAAAAGAGTTCATTTCCCTGGCATTTTATTTCTCACTGCACTATTTCCTAGAGGTCACTAGAATTGACTTATTTTTCTTTGGGCCATATTTGTCAATTAAATGAGACAGGCTGATAGATTTTAAAAACATAAATACCCACAGTTCATTTTCTAAGCAGTCGGATCTTTCATATTACAGAGCACATATTATATATAGCATAATGAAATAAACACTCCTGGCATTGGTTTCTGGAGATTGCCTATGGAAGTAGAGGCAAAAAGGCCCAATTGCACTGACTGTTTGATGCAATAACTTTATAAAAGTTTTATACAATGTTTCAGTGTTTAGGCAAACTCCAGCAGAGTTCATGACTTCGAACACATGCTTGGGAAAAAATTTAATATTTACATATTTTCATACAGACTGGCAGACTGGCAGAATGGCAGAATTAAAAATAACATTTCCACCCCATCTTGTGCTACAATGATTATTAGGCCTCACTTCCCTGTTCCTGGTTTTTTATTCTGTTTCTGCACTTTCAACTCTATGTTTATTTGTTTTTTCTTCTTTATACTGTAGGTAGGATCACGAGACCATTCAAATCTCTCCATTCCTTCAAGAGCTGCTCTTCCTGCGGACACAGTTGGTGTGGGGGATTTTTTGCCTTTGCAAGCTGAACTGGACACAACTTACACTTTCTTAAAGGAGACATTTTATAAATCCTCTGACTCATCTCACTCCTCTTCAGCAACTATGTCTGCCAATGCCAAACGACCAACTCAGATTGGATAATGACTTTATGAGATAAACAAACAAAAAATGCAGGAAGAGTTAACAGTACAATTAAAATTGTTTTGAAGGGGGATTTTTCTTATCAGTTGAATTTTGTTTCAGCACAAGTGGCAGTGGGTTTTTAAGAATCGTGTGACATCTTGATGTGTGCAGGTACCTAAGTCTCCTTGAATAATGAAATAACCAACTCTTTTCCTTCTAAGTTTTATTTATTATCGCAGTGGCTCATTTTTATGTAACATATTTTTTAAATGTTAAAGAATGACACATTTTGGGTAATTTCCTTCAGACTTAAAAAAATCAATAAGCCATTTTAGTCTCTATCTATCAAAGTTGTTTCATACTTGTCTATTTTAAAGCAGGACCGCAATACTTTAATAGGATTGAAAGAGCTATTTGAAATGTATGCCAAATGATTCCTGTCATTTCATGGCAAGCCCTGCCATGGTTCACTGAGCCCCCTCTTCTCCTCTCTTGTCAGCTCGGCTGAAGACAAGCATTTAGTTGCAAACTTTAAGCAGGTTGTGCAAAACAGAAATGATGGGACTGCTTTCCCTCCTGCACAATAATGTCACTCCTGGTCAATGTGAGAAGGTCAGGTTGCTCCTTGTAAAGCTACATGATACCACTTGCCCATTTGAACAAGTTAAGTTAACTGCTGAATCCGGTCCCTGCAGGCACTGAAAACTCATCCTTTTATCAAGTCTGCATTTGATGAGGAAGTAACACGAGCGTGCCGGCAGGATTTCTGAGGTATGGTTAGGCCCTTCCTAAGGACAGTGCCCACACGAGGAGAGCAGGTAATACGAAATAGTACGAGCTGAAAAACTTCAAGGTAATGGCTGTTTTGACCTTCAAAAGAGACTCCTTTTTTGTTTTGGTTGTTGGTAGGACCCCAGAGTGACGCCCATCTTTGATGCTGACAGAATTTAAAACAAGGCCATTGCCCTGCATTTTCTGCCTTGTAGCACACAAAGTAAAATTGTATGTCAGGCCGAGATGTCGGGGAGCTGACAAGATGCCCCAGTGACCCTTTCAGCTAGAAAGAGCAAGTGTCTTGCAACCAAGTGGTCAAATATCAAATAATAGGTTCAAGCAGGAAGGAGCTGAGTTCTAAACACAAAGAGGTTTCTGGTAACTTACTTGACAAGCTTTTGGGCGCTTTGTGGCTTGACAAAGTGATGTTCTGTTGGGTATCGCTAGAACAGACTGTTCTTTATCGCCTTCAGAAGATCAGACATTGACATTGATTAAACTCTTTAACCCTTAAAGGTTAAATCCTTGCAGTTTTGCATCATGGTAAGTGAAGAACAAAGAAATATCTGTAATATGTATTGTTTTTGTATTAATCGTTTTAACTCCCCGGTGCTATTAACTTCTGATGTGAACTGTACTTTTTGACAGAGTTTTGATACAAAATCCATATTTTATACTATTTTTCATGATGGAGTTTTTTTCATTATGGAATACATTAGATAATAACCGTGTATATTATGGAAACTATCTTCTCTTGTTTTTACAGTGACATTTGATCCAAATATAATGCAACTTCTGAGAATCTTTTTTGGCCTTGGTAAATAAAAATTTGTATACTAACTATTGATGTTATTAGCCAAATTAGCCAAGTGACTTATGCCATCGGAAGTGAAACTATGACTGTCCTACCATGTGACACAATCCTATTTCTTACAGTACTGAGCCAGCGTAATTTAGAAGCTTTTTTATGAAGTAAAATTACATTCTTTAACCAAAACCTCTCTTAGTTCTTTCTGTGGAATTATTTTTTATTAACCATGCCAGGTTTTGAATATTACAGACTAAACCCTGTCTAACATGTAAACACGACTTGCAAATTTATTGTAACGCAGAAAATATTATTGATTGTTTTTGTATAGTTCATAGAAATATCTCTGCATATTTCAACCTTACACTTTCTTTCTGTCATTTCATACAATGATTAGAAGACCCTTATCTGTATAGAGAGTGGAATATACAAGCTTTGGTAGTTTTATGTGACGTCACTTCAATTTTCCACACTATATACGAAACAACAGGTGTTAAACCTTATATCACTTAACATCTCTTTTGTGTGTAGGTTTTGTGTTGAATCTGTTTTTCCAGAGTTTTACACTGATTTAAGAGGAACAAGCACCTCTGTAAGACTTAGCTTTGGACAGTCCCTGAATTTTTTTCTTGCCTTCATTTTAACCATCTGTTTAATGGGATAACACCAACAATAAATGTATATATCATCTCCATATATGTGGGCATCTGATTTTACCAGATACATCTTTAAATTTAACCCGTCAATTTTGAACCCACATATTCAAAAAAGATTATTAATCAATCAAATCATGTCACATTTATAACCAACTAGCATAGCTAAAGGCTAAAGAAAACTGAAGGATGGGCCTCCTGAGTGATCATTAGTATTCACTACCAAATATAGTAATTTTTTATACCATATGCTTTTTTTTGTCCAGAAGTCAGACCACAAGGGCGAGAGGAAAGATTTAATGACATATCCTATGGAGATCTGAGAAACTCTGTAGACTGCTTCTGAGCATGTTAGTGACCAATCGCTGCGGATTTGAGATCTGTGTTCTGTTGGCAGGAGGGGTTTGCAACAGCATCTTCTTTACCCCATCCTTAAGAATGATATATAAAGTAGGCAGGCATTTCTCAGGAGAACGACTTCAAATATTTTTGTACGGGAAAGGATATATTTTTCTTTAACACCTTAGTGTGTGGGTGGATTTTCTTACTAAAAACCTTCTGTGATCTAGAAAAATACCTCTATCTTCTCCGTCACTATCAAAGGGATTCTTAAAGTTATTGTTCTGATATCTAAGTCACACTAACCGGGCCTTAATCTTGACGCTTTGCCTAGAATTTTTTTAATATAAGCATCTGGAATGACATAATAGCAAAATGCTGAGGCGTGGGAGATTGGTGTGCAGTTTGCCAGTTCAATGACAATTTAAACAGCAGAATGGTAACTTTCAGCATTTACCAATGCCGTGGCCGTTTTTTTTAAGACTTAGCGACAGGGGGACCCATTTAAAATTTTCAACATTTATAATATAGGCTGTTACTTAGGACTTATTGGAATCATTACTATTCTCACATTCTTTTATTTGCCAATCACATCCGAATTCATTCTGTGAAGACCATACTGAAAACATGGTAAATCGATCCTCTATTACTGCACACTTTTTATAAAGTAGATAGTCTATTGAATATATAACGGTGGAAAGTAACCCAGTGAGTAGTAAGCCCAGAGCTATAACTCCCAAGCCCACCTTATTTCCACTATGCGGGGCCTGCTCAAGAAATAATTAGGTCACTCTTTAAAGAAGAGAAAATTTTAAAAAATTTATCCTGCCGCAGTTAAGGAATAATTTTGAGAAGTGTGTTTTGGTTTGAAATCTACATCACTTATCATATCCATTGATTAGACAAGACCCAAACACAAGCACAACAACCATGTCCATCTGAAATGACTAGTCATGGAAAGAATCGGTGAACTTTGTAACCTATCCCTTCACAAGCAAAGGCACGCTCTTCACAGAACTGTAGCGCCTGGTGTCACTAGCTTTGGGCTGCAGACACCCTCAGAGATCGCTTTTAGATAAACTTTCAGTTGGGAAAGATTATTGATGATCAACCACTCCACTGAATGGTCCATAGAAAATAACTACTACAGGCTTAGCAAAGCTGATCAAGAAAGCAATAATTTAGTACAACTGCCTAGGAAGGGGATGAGAATTCTAAAATATGTCCTTTTGTTGGGGACCTAATGGTATTGTAGACTGAGCAATGACCCAAAGACATCCACGTCCTAAGAATCCCTGGAACCTGAACTGGTTACCTTACATGGCGTAAAAGGGACTTTGCAGATGTGATTCAAGAAACTTGAGGATTGGGGAGATTATTCCTGGGTCGATCTGGGTGGGCTCTTCTAATGGGATCGCAAGGTGTCCTCAATGAGAAGTAGGGAGGTCAGTTAGGTGATTCTGTTACTTACAAGAGAGAAGTAGGTTCTGTGGCAGCTTTTGAAGGTGGAGGAAGGGGGCTCACGCTTCCTAGAACTACAGGGGGTATCCTCAGGGTACGCTACCCAAAAGGTCAGTTATATAGTAGATTCTCCCCCTCTGAAGCTTCCAGAAGAACAGTGAGAGAATACCATTTGTCATTCGTTAACCACACTTTGGGTAATTAGTCACAGCAGCCATAGGAACTAAACAACCAGTAAACTTTGAGTGGTTTTTTTTTTTTACGAGATTAGTACAGTAATTTTAATATTTCTGAACAGAGAAATCCTTCCTTCTTTTAAATTATCCTTATTCATTGCCTTCATAATTTGAATTTCTAATTTTTTTCAGGTTCCCAGCTTTATATTTCTGGCTTCTGAGATCACAAACAGTAATGGTCTATATTAGGGCCTTTAGTCACTCAATTGCCATCACTGTTGATAATTTTACTTATTTTTAAATTTTTAAAGATTTTTTATTTTGAGAGGAGAGAGCATGAGCAGGAGGGGCAGAGAGAGAGAGATCCTAAGCAGACTTGTGCTGAGCGGAGCCCCACATGGGGTTTGATCCCATGACCCTGAGATCAAGACCTAAGCCAAAACCTGGAGTCAAATGCTCAACAGACTGTGCCCCCAACACCCATTTTTGATGGTTTTAAATGAACCTATGATTTCACAGTTATTTTAATTTCTACAGTATCAAAAAAGTATATTTTAATGTATAAATTTATCTTAAAGGCCCACTTTAAATGGTGGTTTTAGGGTACCTCGGTGGCTCAATGAGTTAAGCAGCTTCCTCTGGCTCAGGTCG